>NC_135554.1:25510591-25713091 GCF_964340395.1 Glandiceps talaboti | reverse complement strand
GAAATTACCGATGAGATGTCATGTTTGATGTGACCTCTCAACTTGGACTAAATTGTCGTAGATAGCGTGGTATTGCGAATGTTTATTTCTACACTCGCAACAAGTTGATCGTTCGACTGATGTTGATTCAATCCTTCGTGAAAATCAAAAGTTCGATCGCCTGAAATAATTATTCAGCAATAGTTTAGCAATTTCAAACAGATTTATAGATGTTTGTAGATGATAGTTGGAACATGCATGTGAAAGCCGTGGCCGCCGCGTCAACGTGTTCATCACTGTCGTGGTGCGATGTCACAGTCAAAATCAACGGAAACGTGCGAATATATACGACTCGACAGAAACAACTTGAAGGCTAAAAAGCATGAGAGCTGGTAAATACAATTTCTAGTTGAAACTATGTTTTGCAGAGACAGTTAAATGTTTTACAGTTTGAATTGCAATGTTACTACATATAGTTCTTTAAGTTACTCCAGTGAAAATGGTTACTTCATCCGATCTAATCTTTGGAATGGCCTTTAATGGGAAGTGGTATCCTGCTGTTTGCAAAACACCTTGTCAAGTTTTATGAATCAAATCTATCTGTACAATCAATTTAGTCGAACTAGTTAACAAAGGCGATTCCTACACTTTCCCGACCGGCCCTGTATTTTTCAGTTAAACAAAAATCATCCGATTAAAGTGTTGCTGATGAGCCTACACCCAGTCACGAAATGTCTCCCATTTCAAAAAAGAAAGTGAAACCAGACATACCAGTATTAGTAATCAATGTGACTTGACGTGTAAATTCAGTGTTGTTGTGTTCTGTTGGTCTTCAATAAAAGTATTTTTCTGAGTTAAAATGGTTTTCTATTTTATTTATAATTCAGTATTATATTGCTACGTTGTTTGAAAGTGGAAGTATACAGTAGGAGTCTGAAACGATTTTCAATTTTAGGTCAGTTAAGTTAGATGGGGGGGTGGGGGGGTCTGGGACCTAACTTAAGCAATTAAGTTAGATATATTATATTGAACTTTTGATGTTGCCCCTTAGCACGTTATGTTGTTTGTGTTGTACAGATACAGATACAGAAACAGACAGAGAATCACAAACGTTTGAGGGCGCACTATCACTAAGGTTTGTCAAAGACACCGCCTATATTGATTTCTAAAAAGCATTTCTGGATCTCTGTAGAGACCTCTTTCCTGAAAGCCTTAATGGTTATCAGCCGTTATACTTCCCATAGTTTACGAATAGCCATTCTCATCTCTCCAAAGAGACGGGCTTTCAATTACCATCACTTTAAGATCAAAACCAACAAGTTTTTATAATAACAAGGGCGACAAACTTAAGAGTGTGAAATTGAAACTAATTGATAGCTGTCAGACACAGGTTATTTCTGGTTTCTATACTTCTAATAATATTAATATCCCTATGCTCGCATGGTGGCCAGCTCTCTTTGGTGCACGATGTGTCAATATCACCCTCTGTTTTATCATGTGTATGGCGCCCTATTCATTTGGGTCTTTTTTGATATAACAAAAACTTCCTGTACAGCTGCATATGCCTACACAACGAGTGCATTTTCAAATAAGTCTTTTTGTTCAGAAGATTAATAGAGATGTAGATATATACATTTTAGTTATCGACTAAATGAACAAAAAAGATATATGGTATAGAGCATGATGAATTCGAAAAGTAAACTTTCAGCCAAATCGTGCGTACCCCAGATAGCGTCAATGTCCAAACCTCTTTGCGGCAACGATAGAACACTACTTGATCAGAGGCAGCGGAAAAAATAATCTGACTCGCTAAAAGATAGTTTCAAGTCCATCCTTTCATTCTTCCTGGAGTTGCCGTTGATATAAAATAATTATGTAGTTACAGATTGAGCTATTTTGAGTACAGGTGGACAGATTTGAATTGTAATCAACAATTCCATAACTTCCATTCAAAATGATAAAGGACACAACCGTATAGTTCATGCTAAATGTGTATGAACAAAAGCGGGAAATAATTGATTAACTATTTACCTGTAACACGATCAGTATTAATGAGATTACAATCTGAGAAAGTGGGCTTATGAATGGCGGTCGTCGAGTTGTTCTTCTACCCCATCTAAATATACGATACACTCGATTTGTTTTGGTCACCAACGTTCCAAAGACCATGGTATAGCTAACTGAGCTGAATCTTCGAAGAAAGCAGAGGACGTCTGTCGGTTCAAAGATGTAGAAGTATGTCATAACGAATGAAGCTGTGATGCCAAGTAAAATGAGATGGCAAAGTTCCCGTCCTGAAGCTTTTATCAGAGGAACGTTGTGATGTCGGATGTAAAAGGTACATGTAAGCATTGTAGCTAGAACACCAATCGAGGAGACGATAAGAAGAATAACACACAGAGATGGTGACCAGTTATAGAGGTATGAAGGTTCGATACGGTCGCATCTTGTCTTGTTTTCGTTTGGCCAACTGTAGCGTGGACAGGCACGACACCGGGTACCGCCCCTTCTGATCACTTCCCAATCTTGACAAACAGAGCAAATCCAACAACAAGGTGCGTTTTCTATCACTGTCTTGATTTCATCTTCTTTACATGGCGCACTACAGATAGACACTGGGATGTCGCCTGACTCCGAACCTGGATCATAAACTGTCCAAGTTTCATTACGATAGAACTGAATACTACCATACATCTGAACTTTAGCATCCTGATCGTCACCATCACTTTCTTCCCAACTACCGACATTTGTACATTTATAACCATCGTTTTTATTGTATTGGACGTTCCTGATTAAATATTTGCCACGACTGTCTCCATGTTCATCAAAGGACACTGGACCATTTGGACCATAGAAGGAGGACTCGAGAAGGTAATCCATCAGTTTATTTTGCATCTCTGGATTTGGCCTCCAACATAAGCTTTCGTCGACATTACACGTCTCCTTCTGGATCCTATCCAGTGAATAAGCGAAAGCCATGACAGCATTTATAATCAGACTGGCCATTAGACTACTGTCAGTACCATTCATCAAACTTGGATCATCGCAACTAATTCGGGAATCATTAACACCTGACAATGAATATGCATCTGACTCTGAATCTAGGGCCGTTTCAGGATTGCAGTCGTAAAAGTGGACAAGATAGTCGATCAACCATGGATTATCACTCTTTGACGGCACGATGGAAGAGAAATATTTCTCAAACTCAGGCGAATGTTCAGTGTACGGTGCAACTAGCAACGACCCTGTGATTAAACCAAAATTACTTGTTAGGAATGAAATATGAATCTGAACTTAGATATCACCCAAAATATCAAAATGTAGAATTCTTTAATAGCTTCATAGCTCAGAGGAACAAGAAATTTATCATTTCTTATTTTTTTTAAATCTGAAAACACTTTCTACAAGGTAGTCTTTCTGTCTGATTTGTATCCTTGGTTATTGTTTATATGTCAGTGAATACATGTACACAGTAATACATGTACACAGTAATACATGTACACAGTAATACATGTATCTTTCAAGCTATGGCAACATACATCGTCAAGATACGGTTGCAACGTTATGATTACAGGTTGTCAAAACCCAGGACTTTAACTCGTCACGTGCTAAAACTGAATCCCTTTTCAAATTCACGTTCAAGTAACATTGAACAAGTTTGTAATTCAAGTTCTCGTCTTTAGGTTTTGAGATGGGTACATAAAAAGATGGGTACATAAAAAGACGTGTATCTGTTTTAATGCAAACTATCTAATTCTACTTAATGTTTGAAAGCGTTCACGAAACGATTATGTCTAGACAGCGAGCTGCCACATCATATATGAGCCAGTCAAATCCTTATTTTATGATTTATCATGACAATACAATATACTTCCTGTGTTCCCCTATGGTCTAGAATCATGACAATACAATATACTTCCTGTGTTCCCCTATGGTCTAGAATCATGACAATACAATGTACTTCCTGTGTTCTCCTATGGTCTAGAATCATGACAATACAATATACTTCCTGTGTTCCCCTATGGTCTAGAATCATGACAATACAATATACTTCCTGTGTTCCCCTATGGTCTAGAATCATGACAATACAATATACTTCCAGTGTTCCCCTATGGTCTATAATCATGACAATACAATATACTTCCAGTGTTCCCCTATGGTCTAGAATCATGACAATACAATATACTTCCAGTGTTCCCCTATGGTCTAGAATCATGACAATACAACATACTTCCAGTGTTCCCCTATGGTCTAGAATCATGACAATACAATATACTTCCAGTGTTCCCTTATGGTCTAGAATCATGACAATACAATATACTTCCAGTGTTCCCTTATGGTCTAGAATCATGACAATACAATATACTTCCAGTGTTCTCCTATGGTTTAGAAGCATGAAACTGATATTATCTTCCAGGAAAGGAGACTCTTGAGTCTGGTGGCTGGTTTGATACATTTTTTGTCTAAAAGGAAGTGACTTTGAGTATTATTGTCGCTATGTCAAGAGGGAACTCGGAAAATTTCGAGAGGGCTTTGTAACCCTTGTTACTTTGCACATAAAGAACACTGTATGTGTGAGTTATACCTCTCTTTGCTAAATATATTTACCTATTAAAAAGGATTGAACGGTTATCTTACCAAAGGCTGCCTTTTGATTATAAGTGTTGATTGGATCATCGCAAAAATTTCCCCATCCGTCTGTAGCAAGCCAGGTAAATATACCTTCGGCGTTTTTCCTCGCAGCGGCATTCAGAAGAACTTCTGTGTCCTCCCTTTGAGTAAATAAAATCACGACAGTGGCATTGTGGTATCGGAGCAATTGGTCAATGATTTTGTCATAGTAGAAATCTTCGTAGGAACTTGAAATTTCCAAGACTGTTGCGAAACAAATACCATTGTCATTCGCCAAGTGACGCAATATTGACATTCCACTCTGTCCGTAAATATCGTCAGAATGGACAGCAGAGACGAAAGACCACTTCATCTGCAAAAGAACATCTAGCAAGACCTTTGCTTGTAGGTTGTCAGGTGGAACAGTGCGTAAAAAGTAGGGATATTGGTTGGTATTGCTGAGTTCGCTAACCGTAGCCATATAGCTTATCAAAGGAATGAAGTTACTTTTTAGAACACTCGTAGCTTGTATACTGCTAGTACTTCGTGCAGGACCGATGACACCTGTTATGGCACCGGCACACTTGAATGCTGGGGACTTGCACGCAAAAGCCCTTTGTGTTGGCAAATATCTCAAGACCCTTTCTAGTGTTACGGCGGAACTTTGACAAGTATCAAAGATATCGAAACCTATAGTTATTCCCGGCAAGATGGAGTTGTTCTTATTCAGTTGATCAATCGCAAACACCATCACTTCGACATTTTTCAAATCAGGTAACGTGAGCAGATCACGGCATACGGCCATGACATCGTCATAGGCGTGGAGCTGAAACAGGCCACCTAATATGATATCACCTCTTCGTGTATATCGGTCCGCTATGACATCTTCGAAATAAGTCGAGTTGAGGCTACTCTGTGGTGTAGCCTGCAATACAGACGAAAGACGAGACACCCCAAGGCATGAGCTGCTGAGTAATAAAACAATCACCAACATGTCTTCCGATAAAAATGTTAGAGGATGATACGTATATTAAAAGAAACGAACGGTCAAGGTTCGGCCGAATCTCGTTGACGCAAAATCGCGAGACAAGTGTAAGGAAGGCTGTGCAAGATAAAACTACTCAATCGTTCCGAAGACAGAATCGTTTTAAACTTTGTCCATTTTCCCCGGAAAGATAACACACAAACACACATTCGTGCAATCGCGAACAAATGGTTGTAGAGACTTTATGAGCTTCAGTCGGATAATTATGCAAATAAAATTAAAGATTGTTTTCGGACATTTCACTGTCACGATCATCAATTGTCATGGCAACGCATCACATGCCAAACGTGAGCAGATTAATCTTTCCTAACCAATATTGAGTTGATTAAGATGAGGCCTTTATTGATTTGTGTCAACATTAATAGCATCATACGTAAGTTATTGTTACTGGTGACAGTATCATCATCAAAGTAAACACTCTAATAGATACACGGTGTATACACGTTACTGTTACTGGTGACAGTACCATAATCATTATGAAACAGTCTGATAAACATAATGTCTAATTCCATACATCATCAGAATGGGTTTAACGAAATCAACTTTTAAATGGAAACATCATTGTTTTATGTCTTCTATCTTCATCTGAAAAAATACAGTATTGAAGTAAAAACCCTTGGTGCATAACATTTTGTAAACAATGTTTCTAGGTTTGAATAGTAATATGGCGAGTCATTCGTAATCGGAAAGGCCACAATTTGTCTCAACAGTGAGGCAAACACACTGAATTCCAGTGTGCATCTTGAAAGTCGTATTAAACATGTGTTGTTTACTTTGTTCAAGAGAACATCAGCCGACAAAAGAATGCAACTTCTGTTTAAATTACAGGTCAAAATGATATTCAGATTAAATGGCTATGTTTTAATTCCAGGTCATCACATTAGTGTCATCTTAATAAGGATTACATGAGAATATTCTTTTGTTGCGGACCACCTTTTTCTAAAATTCTAGCAAGCAACCATTTTTCACACCTAAATTATAATCCTAATCATGCTAATCCGAAGTGAGTCTTAAATCCATTTATAATCCTAGTATGGCCGTCCAATGCTGCAGAGAAAAATAAAGATGGCATCAACAAGATTGTGAGCCTCGTAATTTCATTTATCAGTTCAAAAGACCAAAGATCAAGCTTTCATATGAATTTGATAACTTTGAATAACTTTGAGTTTTAGGATTCCCCCCCCCCCCCCACACACACACGCATTCTTCAAATGCGCTGAAGTCAGTGATGACGATTGAAAGGCCGCCCTCTAAAGCGGTCACGCCTCTTGACACTCAAAAGGCAAATGTTAGCTGGTAGGGTAATTACCGGTACTGAACTATACATGTTAGTGATTATGAGGACATTAGAAATCCTTTATATAAATCAATATGTGTGTGTGACATTAAAATGTTTGGAGCACTAATATTTGTTGTGCGTTCTGACATCAAAAACTATCATATATTATAACAAATTTGTTAAAAAATTGCTAGAAATGTGACTTACCCTAGCTGCATGATAAAAGCCGATACACAAAGTCCAAATAAGCAGGTAAACATCCTAGCTTATATAAAATACACCATCAAAAGCACTAGGGATATTAATTTGTTGACAAGATTATGCTGAAAGTATTCATCTATTCAGCGCATAGTAAGGTTTTCTAGGGCTCAGCTCAAACAAATTATCGATTTTCTCCAAAGTTGGTGTTTGAGGAAATTATGTGTTTCGCACAAAGTAATTGAATTCAGACGTGAACGGTATACAATGCTCGAATCCCAAGTGCCCGGGGGTTAGCGATGAGTACCAAGGCTTACTACGGCTATATCTACAGCCTGTAATATTGTCAGCTTATAAAAAGTTTTAGTGTTTATTTCTCCCTACAAAACAATTCACGCTCGATAAATCACACATTGTGTAAAGCAATGGTTAGACACCTGTACCCCATACTTTGCTGGGTATGGCTACTACAATACAACCTTTATGACCTATAAGTTGAAGATGAGTTTATGATGAAATTTACATCAAATTTTGGATAGTTGTATCGTTTTCCCATACTGTACAATATAATGGTGGTAGTTGGCAATAAATTTGACTTTTTTCCCCAGTTCATTGACTTCTTGACGGGATCAACAAAGTAATACACTTGAAAGAACCAATTGAATTTTTGCCGGGTTGTCAGTATTTCATCACACAATACTGAGAATGTTTGCGGTACCCGCATATTAATAGTAAGATAAATATGAAGGCATACACTTACATGAAGCACGCCCACTATAGTGACCTGTTGTCCAGGTTTTAAAGTTATATCACGTACTGCACTGGTAAAACAGAAAGGTTTTTGAGCTGACAATATACAGTGTCGCCCTATACAAAGAAATGCTTATCGATTTAAGCAAAACAAACTATGCCCTAGAGATCAAAGGAGGAAAGGTGGAGAGAGTAAATAGTTATAAGGGAACGAGCAGAATTTACCGGGGGGGGGGGGGCTGAGGAGAAAATAGTTTGGAAAATGTTTTCCGCAGCCCCCATTCGCGATCTCAAAAAATGTCCCCCCCCCCTGAAATGAACCCCAAGGATTTATCTATACAATGTTATATATACAATTATACGGTACCACCTCCCTCCCTTTACTGCACGTGCTGCAGACGTCTAAATGTACTTTACTGCACGTGCTGTAGACGTCTGAATGTACTTTACTGCACGTGCTGCAGACGTCTGAATGTACTTTACGTGCACGTGCTGCAGACGTCTAAATGTACTTTACTGCACGTGCTGTAGACGTCTAAATGTACTTTACTGCACGTGCTGTAGACAACTGAATGTACTTTACTGTACGTGCTGTAGACATCTGAATGTACTTTACTGCACGTGCTGTAGACGTCTAAATGTACTTTACTGCACGTGCTGTAGACAACTGAGTGTACTTTACTGCACGTGCTGTAGACATCTGAATGTACTTTACTGTACGTGCTGTAGACATCTGAATGTACTTTACTGTACGTGCTGTAGACGTCTGAACGTACTTTACTGCACGTGCTGTAGACGTCTGAATGTATTTTACTGTACGTGCTGTAGACGTCTGAATGTACTTTACTGCACGTGCTGTAGACATCTGAATGTACTTTACTGTACGTGCTGTAGACGTCTGAATGTACTTTACTGTACGTGCTGTAGACATCTGAATGTACTTTACTGTACGTGCTGTAGACATCTGAATGTATTTTACTGTACGTGCTGTAGACGTCTGAATGTACTTTACTGCACGTGCTGTAGACATCTGAATGTACTTTACTGTACGTGCTGTAGACATCTGAATGTATTTTACTGTACGTGCTGTAGACGTCTGAATGTACTTTACTGCACGTGCTGTAGACAACTGAATGTACTTTACTGTACGTGCTGTAGACATCTGAATGTATTTTACTGTACGTGCTGTAGACAACTGAATGTACTTTACTGCACGTGCTGTAGACAACTGAATGTACTTTACTGTACGTGCTGTAGACATCTGAATGTATTTTACTGTACGTGCTGTAGACGTCTGAATGTACTTTACTGCACGTGCTGTAGACAACTGAATGTACTTTACTGTACGTGCTGTAGACATCTGAATGTATTTTACTGTACGTGCTGTAGACGTCTGAATGTACTTTACTGCACGTGCTGTAGACAACTGAATGTACTTTACTGTACGTGCTGTAGACATCTGAATGTATTTTACTGTACGTGCTGTAGACAACTGAATGTACTTTACTGCACGTGCTGTAGACAACTGAATGTACTTTACTGCACGTGCTGTAGACATCTGAATGTACTTTACTGCACATGCTGTAGACATCTGAATGTACTTTACTGTACGTGCTGTAGACATCTGAATGTACTTTACTGTACGTGCTGTAGACATCTGAATGTATTTTACTGTACGTGCTGTAGACATCTGAATGTATTTTACTGCACGTGCTGTAAACGTCTGAATGTACTTTACTGCACGTGCTGTAAACATCTAAATGTACTTTACTGTACGTGCTGTAGACATCTGAATGTATTTTACTGCACGTGCTGTAAACGTCTGAATGTACTTTACTGCACGTGCTGTAAACATCTGAATGTACTTTACTGCACGTGCTGTAGACATCTGAATGTACTTTACTGTACGTGCTGTAGACGTCTAAATGTACTTTACTGTACGTGCTGTAGACGTCTGAATGTACTTTACTGTACGTGCTGTAGACATCTGAATGTACTTTACTGCACGTGCTGTAGACATCTGAATGTACTTTACTGTACGTGCTGTAGACATCTGAATGTACTTTACTGTACGTGCTGTAGACATCTGAATGTACTTTACTGTACGTGCTGTAAACATCTGAATGTACTTTACTGTACGTGCTGTAGACATCTGAATGTATTTTATTGTACGTGCTGTAGACGTCTGAACGTACTTTACTGCACGTGCTGTAGACGTCTGAATGCATTTTAATTGTTACTTTGGATTAATAAAGATGGTCATTATTTATCAAAACATGCATTTGACGAATATATTGCATTGGTTTACTTATAGTCTATTAAATACAGGTATTTAGGAATTGTTTCTGGTCAGCTCGCGCATTACTTACTAGTAAATACCTCGCGGCGGTCTTTTTGGTGTTTGTTCAGCAGGCCATGCAGTCTGCAGATCTGAGGGAAACACAAAAATAACCCCCCTACTTCAGTGAAGACAACTGCAGAGCCAATCACAAACAAGCAAGTGAAAGTAGTGAATAGAAAGAACAGTAACTGCCATAAATAGTAAACCGAGTGACAGGTTTATTGAAAATTTTAAAAAAAATCCTCCATTTTAGACAGACTGTCCTGACCAGAACCAATTCTTTTTTTTTTGCCTTAATACAGTATCCAACCGTCATGGAAAAGTACGTTTTTTAAACAGAAAAACGTGTTGTGCTTTCAATGCCCTTTCTTCCATTTGATAAATCTATTTGTCTTACATAATGTATTCAGGCATGGTGGGGTGCTATTTGTATGCAAAGAAAGTTTTATGATAAGATCCTACAAAACACTCCTGTAACACCGTGAAAACACAGTGTTTCCCCTTTACTCTCTCAGATCAGTAAAGTATGTACATGCAGAACCTGAGGCAAAGTTTGTGTAGTAGTCTGTATTTACTCGTCACGCAGTAATAGTATTATTGTCTTTTCAATCGTTGTTGAGTTTCTTTTTAGCACGTCTCATTGGGTGTGGGACGACATTTTATGCTATACTGTCATGGGGTATTCATCTTAGCTGCGTAGTCCACTCTATATTCGGAGTATCAACCTACACTCCTTTCTTTCATCGCCGCTCTCACTGCAATAATACAAATAACACCCTTTCTGTGTCTGACATTCACGATAGCAATCCAGATTGTACATTTGAATACCTATTGGGAAATTCCAACAAGGTCAGACAAGGTCACGGTATCTGTACAGTACTTGTATTGGTACAGTGTGCTTATTGCAGTATACAATGAGTATAGTTTACCATTGTCTGTCTGTGTGAAGCTCTTTGTCTTTTTTATACCGAGACTACCATACTTACAGCAGCATGTGATGTAACTATGAAACAATAACAATACGTCCACCAACTTGAAGGATACACACACACACATATTATCATATTATGGGGGTAGTGGTGCTAAAGAGAGACCTAAATGATTACAGGGCTTAATACTTGCTACAAAAGGTTGGTTACTAAGTTCAATCTAAGACTAGCCTAGAGGGTCCAGGGTTGACCGTCTCGCCTGGAGTGGTCATTTAAAATCACCTATTATTTGGGACGTGAGAACGGTACATTGTATATACGTTGGGTTCTGTGTTCGTCCCTTTTAGGTATCAGACTAAAGAGAGATTTATTGCAGTCTCTAACGACTCATAAAAAGTACGTATCTGAATCAAATATTTCATTGATGGACCATTAATTTCATCTCTTTGTCTTTGCCTTTGAATGAATGAATGAATGAATGAACGAACGAACGAATGAATGAATGAATGAATGAATGAATGAATGAATGAATGAATGAATGAATGAATGAATGAATGAGTCGTGTTCGGTATACTGGATTTGAGCACCGTATTTTAATCAATCAGGGCAAATGCACAGTCTACTCTATTTTTTTTCTAAAAGTACTAGAGCATAAATAACAAACAACGTCCTTGAAATGTACACAAAGCGTTGCAACCTAGTACATGACATCTTGTCAATAAGTTGAACTTTCCATGTGAATTGCTATTCATTTGAAACTACCTGAGTAAATTACATACATTATAGCCTGGATAAGGTCACACTATGACATTGATACACACCCCTGCTTGCGGTAAATAAAATACCCGTAAGCCATACTCAACACTATATTTTGGGCGTGCCTAACAATTTACTACGGGGTTGGGACGACTAGATTTTATTACTACTGTATCCAATCTGATTCGTGTGTGTTTCACACTATACATACACCCTAGGGTCTATGCCTTATACCAGTTCAGTACAATTCAGACCACCAGTCAACATCCGAAAATTTAACAAAACAAGTAGATATACTTTCTGAAATCTAGTGTTTCGTCGAAAAAGTCACTCAAACACCCTCAGGCTAATATTATGTTTATTGTTATTGACACGTATTAACAAAATGAATTGTCTAGTAAGACGAATTAATTAGTTTCGGTGCAAAATACTCAGCTCCTGTTATCGGCGAATCACACCACAGTGTAGAATACCTATACCATACCAAGAGTGCAACTAGGAGAAAGTTTAATGTTCGAAATCCTAATTGCTAACTGCAGCAGTAATACAACTTTGATAGCCTGTTGTTTATACTTTTTTTAAATGCTAAAGAATAAAATGATGGCAAGGAATCTTTCATATGTCAAGTCTTCTATCGGTATCACATCATTTACCATGTCCGCGTTGTAATAAGGAAACGTTAACGGTTTCATAGTTGGAATTGTTTGGAACTTAGGGAAGAGGTCCATTTCAAGTTGCCGGTACCGCAGGCGGTTCCCTCGGGAAACACACCTTTACCGCGGTAACAGCGGTACCGGGTTCAGCTGTCAGTAATGAGCTTGTATGCATACGGGAAACCGCCATTACCGTGACCACTACATTATCTCCACAGTTTTTTGTGTGGCATTTCTTTTGATTATGCCGACAACACCTAAATTCATTATTCTTGAGAGAACAATAGATCGCAAACACGTCGCACACGATGCTATTTGGAGATGTTTTGCAGGTCCAATGATTTGTCGCAGGTTTTTTTTTCCGAATTCAGTAAACCACCAATTATCCGAACTCAATGGGGGCATGGGTGACGTTCAGACACTGAGATTGATGTTCTAAACTGACACAACTTAAACAGGTACCGAAATGCACTCTCACACGTCACAGTATCGATAAATGATTAAAATAATAATGCCCACTCGCCAAATCGTAAAATGCGGATTAGTCAAACTTGCGAGGACACTTCTGCGACACCAGAAAGTCTATAAGCAATGGCACGGCGTGTTCATCGATACGAAAATGAAGAATACTACACTGGATGTACGGACATTTGATAAAATCAATATCTGATTCATCAATTCTATCAAAGTGGTCGTCATTCACCTGTTCCCTTTTCGACGCAAAACGTCAATTTTCGTTTCGAAAACAATTCATTACAATAATGTTATGATCGTTGTGCAAAGACAGGGTTTATACACCGTTCACACAACTTGTGTGAAATAGAGATACGGTGTACTATACTATGTTTGCTGCCATAACAAATCATAAACAGACCAAAAACATGTATGAAATAATAGCGGAAGGGGGGTCTTGTCGTGGGGGGGGGGGTCTTGTGCTAATGTTCTTGTTCATCAATTCCCACAATCGTAATGAATATAACTAATCAATTAAAATCGCACAAAGGCGTCTATCCAAAGTTTACTTATTGTGAAAAATGGTATTTTATACGTTCTGTCTATCACCTATCTTTGGAGATCGCTATACAAAACTAAAGGACTTCACTTACTGAATGAGTTGTCGGTCGGTCGTTGTCTGTCTGAATCGTGACTCACATACACGGCAACCTTGGACTGTAAAACAGACAAGGTAGTGTAGATTAACGTAAATTCCGAATAGCAAATCGTTAAGGCATTTAAATGTATTTTGACTATAAAAAGTGGAAAATAACTCATCAAAGGCAGGGAAATCTTGGCCCCATCAATGAATAGGAATATAACAGATCAATTATTTGATTTAGTGCGATGACAAATGAATGTCAACGAATCGTTGAAGAGAAAGGGTGAAGGCTACCATAGGGGTGTTCTAGTCCCAATTACGACTGTTGTAAGTTGTTAGACTTCTTGCTTTGCAAACATTTACAACATGATATAGAGACACCAAGATTTCGAACAATGTCAGACGGGTGTACTGTATTGACCTTACCAATCCGCACATCACAGCGAAGGGACTATTGAAGCATACATGTGGTAAAATCACCTTTTAAAATGTGATTGGTTACTACCGTAGCATTGGTGTTAATATATGTGTAGTCAAATTTGATTGGTTCATACCTTGGCCCTGGTTTTAATAGATGTATAGTCGAATTTGATTGGTTAATACCCAGGCACTGATGTTAATAGATGTGTCGTCAAATTTGATTGGTTAATACCTTGGCACGGGTGTTAATAGATGTATGGTTAAATTTGATTGGTTAAGGTTGTTGTATAGGCTATTTTTCATCCAATTCTTTATTGTAGAAATATTGTTGTAACTTTGTTAAAAATAAAGATATTGACACCAAATTTTCTGAGTTTGTCCCTTTAATATTCATCATAACATTAAAAACATTAAAGTAGAGTTTGTTTAAATTATGATGAAATTTGACACCTGTGTATATTATTATATCATATTTTTCATATTTTCCACTCTGTAATAGGCAATTTTGATTTTTTTTTAAAAATTTTTTACAGTTGTGATCATAAATATACATGTCAAAATCTGTCTAGACAAAATTTTGAAATTTTGATCCAAAATGCTTCAAATTAATTGTCAAAAAGGCAAATTTTGTTGTATGCGTACCCCATTTTCAACAAAGTATTGCCGAATGCCTGTTTCACTAACAAAAAATCCCTCTAACCAGTTTCTCGTCCTTCATCTCAATTATCAAATAAAACAAACCCGAATTCCCTAGCATGTATAATAAGCTAGAACGAGTAAAATGAAGAAACGTTCTAAATGGTCAAAAAGGCAAAAAAATCCCATTTTTTGACAACTTCGCGACCATTTCGCGGTACTTGTAAAAACAATACTTGCGAACGCGTAAAGTGATTCTGTCTCTTTGAACCCTCTAGAATGAATAAAAATCGTAATATGGCTTGAAAACAGGTTAACACTCTGATATATGGCCGCTTACATTGCTAATATGTAGCGTGACGGTAATGCGATCAACTGTGTCAAGGCTAGGGGGACATCAACAATGCATATTGCGCATGCGTATCTTTGATTTCAATACGGAGCATACGGTCGCTCAGGACTTTAATTCTACAGCGTGTTATGAAAACTTTTAGCTGCCGCTGGACAACCCTTGAAGACTCACTACCATATTTGGCATACACTACCACGATGCCGAAAACGAAAATAGGTAAAAGACGTTCCAAACTTCGTTACGAGGCCTTGGCTGAGAATGGAGGGACAGTGTTTCCGTGTGATCATATCTTCTAGTCATGCTTGTACGTGCGGGGCCGCGGGGTGACGGTAGATTATGAATATGAGTCTTATGACCTTGGAGGACAATTGTCAGACTAGAGTTTCGAATTACTCCCTCTGAGACTACGCACCGAACTACAGCAAATCTTATGTATTTTACGCATTTTCAATAAAAATTACATAGAAAAAATTGTGTCTGCAGACAACCATAAATTTGTGTCTGCAGGCAACCATACGCATTCCATTAGCCCAAGAAGACAGAGCTAGAGCGAGTTTGCCTACAGTGTGAGCTCACACGTGTGAACGGCGCGGTACAAGCAAACATGAGGTCTATGAGTATGATGCAAATCGTCGTTCCTGAAATTGCCTGTTCGATAGTCCATGACGACTCAAATGTACAATGTGAGCAAAATTGAAATGTTTCAATGTTTCAGTTAGGTCCTCAGTGTAATATTGACGTGTGTTACGTATCATTCCCTGGGAAAATCATGATTTCCATCCGCAGATTGCTATAAATAAACACAGTTGCTTTGGATTTGTTTGTTGTTGTGTCTTTGATTACTTGATGTGTCGCCCATGTCGGCATGCAATCTGAAAATGGTTGTTTTATTCAGGAAAGCGACTCTTAAAATGTATCTAAGCCGTTCATAAAATGTTCAATATTTGTTGGCACTATCAGCTAGTCATGACATCGACTAACATGCATCGTAGAGACATACTGGGATTATATTTACCGCTACGGAGACCAAACTTGGCTCGATCAGTATTCACCGTACCGTATGCATTTGTTTTGAAATACATCGCTTGTGGTTGTATCGATGTGAACTCGTACTCGCACATGTGACGGTGATGTTATATTTGCCTTTTAGTCTAGAAACGAATACGACGTGAATAGTAATACATGTAGTTTAGTTAAGATTGACTGCCCCGGCTTTCAGAGATGACACCGTGGCTTTTGGAAATAGAACAAGTTTAATCAATCATAAAACAGCCTTCACCGAATTTTGAAAAACAAAACGTGGAAGGAAAATCATTTGACTTGAGATCGTGTACGTGTGTACATAATACATCGACGCCGTACTTCTGAACTTACGCTAAACTCGGAGTGTGGGCGATACTTCTGCGGGCACCTGATTCTGTCAGAAGCACATGCTCACGATGACAAAAAAATTGTCATCCATCAAACTTTTTTTTTTCGTCTTTAAATTTATAACAATTGACAAAAATGCCGACACTCAACGTTTTACAGTCAGGCATTTAAAATACTAAAACATCTTTACGGCAGACTCTCACACTCCCCGTGTGTGTGTTACTCAGGAATCTGTCGTAGAGGGCGCATCAGACTCCCCAGCAAAATGTCAATTACTCTTAATCAGTCAAAGTTTGTGGCTGTGTTACTGCTTATTGACGGTATGCCCTTTGCTAGTTCCGACTCCAATGCGTCTAAATAAATATGTATGAGTGGATTTACATAGTTTTATTGATAAATTCACCTGACGTCCTAGCCCACACAGATACCTTAATACCCTGGCACTGGTGTTAATAGATGTGTCGTCAAATTTGATTGGTTAATACCTTGGCATGGGTGTAACTCAGTTACATAACTTGGCCGCTTTCGTTTATTATGCAATGAAATGTAGACAGTAATTCTCATTTCTTTTTCTTTCTTGACAAATGTACTTTAACAGCTCTTCAGTTATTTTGTATTTTTTCCAATCAAGTTTTGTATGCTCTTTGGGCCTGTGGCCTTTCATGCAATAAACATTCCATTCCAAAAATTTACAATATCATGTATGAATATTTTCCTTTTCGTTTACAAAAATGTCTACCTTCAACTGTTTTTGCAGTTTATTTTTTGGAGAGTTTTTTGCAAAAAGCAAGTACGTGTGGATAGATTGACTTGCAAGCAACGCAGAACATGGGGTGGTGTTTAGACATTGGTCTTTTCACATACTTTGTGTGAGTGGACCAGGGTCACATACTGAGAACAGGCAGCCATTAAAGGCACTTCACTTTTGTACTGTTGTACAGCTCAGTAGAGAGCTTATTTGCATATCAAAAGTAAGCCTCATATTAACTGACACACGGCTTTGGGTAAAGGTGAGGTGAGGTTGTTGTCAGAGACTCCACATCGTCATCAGCACACTATAAACTTCCCGGCGAACTTTCCTAACGAAATCAGTGAAGTAGCCATCTAAAACATAGTACAAGATTCTGGAGTTAAAGTTGAAATATCCATACAACAAATAACCAAACATGAAGAACGGAGGAGTGGACGGAAAGGGAAAGAAATATGCGAAAGTACCACGTACTGGTAGTGAGCAATGCTTCAAAATATTGAAAGACAATCTGTTGCTTATAATGATCATTACCGGCGTAGTTTTGGGTTTGGCGATTGGGTTTGTCATCAAACTACACACCGATATCAAACTGACGGCCAAACAAATATCGTACATCTCATTCCCTGGTGTTCTCTTTCTGAATATGTTGAAGTTGTTGATTATTCCACTCGTGTTTACCAGTGTTACAGCTGGTCTAGCCATCTTGGATAGCAAGAACTCAGGTAAACTTGGAGGCCGTACTATCCTTTACTATATTTCCACTACAATCCTGGCTGTTATCCTTGGTATCATTATGGTGGTATCTATCAAACCAGGTGCTGGAAATCCAGATCCTGACGACCTCACGAGAGCTGGGGCGTCCAAGAAGGTGAAAGCTGATGATGCCTTCATGGACTTACTTCGGTAAGTAGAAAGTTAGTTTTTTTTATACCAGTGCAGTGTCTGGTCCAACCATTGCCGAATAAATATGGCCATGGTCACGAGGATGAGCCCAGGGACTTTGTTTTGTCGGTCCAATCATGGAAGTATAACCCAATAGATCCATGGCCCAACTAAATAAACATCTCAATGTAGATTTATATATTAGCAACATCATATAAACCACCAGCATTTATGAAACCATGTAACAGAAATGGCGTATCTGATGGGATGTGTGTTTCAGCAGTTTCTTAAAACATATTATTGACAAAGTCTAATGAGTACATATAGATTTTATCTCTAGGACTATCTTTACAAAAACATCATGAAACTATTCAACCTTCTTTCTCCTTGGCATGACTAACATTGTAAATTGTACCGACAAGACACGCCCTGTAACTCACATCTCACCTTTATCATCAAATGATAAGAATTCTTTACTTAATATGTTCAGATCCTTTTACTTCGAAAAAACAACAACAACAACAACGCAAAGAACGAGACATTTGCCTTTATATACAATCCCAATCTAATAAGACCCACTGTTTGGCATACAATTGTAATGTTCGGTAAAACTACCGTGTGTACTCAAACTGAGAAGCTTGTTTGCTTTGTTAAATTTACACAATCGCACCTCTTCACGTTCTTTATGCCCATAATTCACAGCGATAAATACTTTCTCTGCCATGTTATGATTCACATCAGGTAGTACATGTACTGGGTACTGTATATACCAACAACGTGATTATTGGCTGAAAGCCAAAAAAATATACTTAATTGTCATAAACACCAATCGAAAGCTTCAAAGAGAAATTTTCGCCCGACAGGTGATGGACAGTTAGTGAAGAAGAAGTTTGCCTGATTTAAATGCATTGTTTGACTTGGCTTTGATGTATGTATGTACAATGTACTTTCAAATGTCGCATTGATTTACGACAATTGTGATATGGTCCATGACAATTTAAATTGATAAAAACACCTGTCTACTTGTATTTACGACATACCCATGGCCACCCACCAACCCAGATGTTGTTTCCCCCTTTTGCTGCAATAATTGTAGTTTCGCTCAAGTTTTTAATGAGATCTCGCGGAGTCGTACTCATTTGCCGTTTTTGTCGGAGTAAGGTAGTTTGGAACTGTGAAGGTCAAAAGGTTGTAGGGGTTCTATAATTATTGCAATAGAGTAGGAAACTCATGTCAGATTTTTTGGCAGGTAAGGCAGTAAATATATCCGTCCACCTTGTGCGATACAGATACAGATTTGTATCGCACCTGTCTATTTGTCTTTGTCTAGTTGGCTTTGTAACGTTACGGTTTTGAGTGCAAACTCCGGGTCGATAAAAACTGATACGGATAACGGATAAAAAAATCAGAAACAAAATAATAAAATAAAAGCTTTGACGAAAACAAATAAAAAAACTAACGTTGCAATTATTACAACTAAGGCTTTAATAGATGGGAGTGTGACGTCATCTCGAGGTTTCTTTCTCTTTCTGTCTTGAATCTCGCATAATTATCACCAATATGTTTACATTTATTTATTGCTCATGGAGTAAGAACGACACTATCAACTCCATCTTTCTCTGCATCACATTTTACGTTTCACTCCTCTGACAAGAAGTAAACCATCGAATTGCTTGTCAGTGCAGTGATATATCCATTGTTCACTGATCCACTTCATCGCCAAAAAAAATGTAGCCACACGCTATTTCTCGTCTAAAAGTAATTAGATTTTGGCGAACATACTGACCCGTATAACCAGTGAAAACTACATGTATTAAATTACAGCAATGATTTATGTTGCAAGAAGAATAATAAGGCTGTATTTCTCCTTGAAGTAGGCGATATAAAAAGAATCTATTTATAAACATTGTAGTAGGTGAAGTGAAAAATTGGCCTTATTCAGAGACATCCTAATGTCGTATTGGAAATTATAAATGCATGAAAAAAGAACTTATGACAAACAGTTTAGTTTACATATATTGGGATATACAATTTGGCAGTTATAGCGTTCTACACAATTTATTTTAGTCTTCGGCATAAAAGCACTAGTGCAGTGCCATTCCACTATTTATCTATTATCAATTTGCTTTATTAGTTTTGTTCTTCATTTTCAAAGCTGTGAAGGTGAACGTAACAGTGGACAACGTCATTTACAAGCATGTTTTAGTCCATTCTTTAAATTTCAATTTGCTACCAAGAAACATGGTAAGATCTTCTGCGCAAACATTTCGTCTGTGTTGCCTGGTGACATTTTGAGTACTAACTATTAACTCTGTATGTCTGTATATATGTGAAATACTTTTCCGGCCAGTATTGTCAATTCTCGAACAACGTTAATAAATTCTCCTTGACATGATAACCCAAGTGGAATTTTGAGGTTACATTCACATGTTACCATGCATATTGTCACATGTCTGACAAACCAGGGACATCCAGGTACATTGTATTACATGGTTATATGTTTGTCTGCTTTAGGAACACCTTGGCGATGTATCAACTTACACTGCGTGTCCTAGATTCGTTGTATTCAATTAGAATGAATAAATTACGTTGCCTGAAACCTTTTGTGCTGTCTGGAAAGATCCATTTTACCGGTCTTTTCAGGTACACACAAACCACTCAAGTCATAGACGGTGCTAGGTTGGCGTAGGTCCAACTATTTAGAATGTGTGTAATAATGTATTTTTATGGCGCAGTAAGCTTTCGCAGGTGAAAGTCCACAACAATCCCGAATCACGTCATCTATCTGACTCGTTTGAGATGGTTGTTACCCCAGGGGTTGTTAACGCAAGCGTAACGCGTACGCCTGTACCAGATCAGTAAGCAACGGCGGTGTAGTACTAGTAGATTTGAATAGTTCACATATAGATGTGTAACACCAATGCATAATGTGTAACACCAATGCATAACAACCCTGTTGTAACATCACCTTTAAAATCAGTGTGAATATCGAATATTCACAACCTGACCTATTCCCAGGGACGATTATCGAACCCTGGCATTCAGGTTATTGGAGTCAATTCATGCAATACACGCCAGGAGGAGGTATATGGTTCAGGAAGCCTCGCTGTTGTATTTGTTGTTGTCTTACTGATAACTAAGAAAGCCAACACCCATTTTACAGACCAGAATTTGTTTTCCTACTGTTTTTGTTAACTGTGAAACAATATTTGTCGTTGTATTAATATCAGTGTGTGCCAGTCCCCAAAACCCATTAGCAATGCATACAATCACTACATTCTCTGAGGTCTCCTATATATACTTTTGTGACTACAAACAATCCATTTCAAACAATAGCCACACAGTTTAGTTTGTCGAAGCAAACTTTTCAGCTAAATGCGGACACGGGGAAATCTCTTCATACACCTTTCCATCATGCATATTTTGGAGATGTTTTGAAAGCAGCGGTATATAAGTGGTGTAGACTCCTATGTCCCGGCTGTGGGTGCAGTGTTTTCATCAATTATACATGTTGTTTCAGACCAAAATTTATGATTTCAATAGAATCGCCACCCCAAATAAATTGTGTCAGGGTATTTAGCTGAGCCACCCACTGGTGTGAAGGATAACTCCCTCCCACTGGGTTTCAACTTGCCTCCCACTGCCCACCCAATATTGTGAATGATTTACTCCCTCTCCCCACCAGGAAAACGTGTTTTCCACTACATAAATACTAACAATTCATTTTGACGTCCACAATTCCTGCCTTTTCACATGGAAACCAGGACATGGCAACGTGTAGAAAACTAGCCTTCAGTTATCAGCAAATAGTTCAGGTCTACGGAATACGAGAGCGCAAAGGTTGAAACCATAGGGGCGTGTAATATTTCATAGATTGTTGTTGTTTTCCAGGTCTACAGACTAAATATAACAACCTTTTGACTATAACATCCCACGTGTAAGGAGAAAAGAGTATAGAGATTGATACATTTGTAGCAGCAGGATTCGTGCGACATTTTCCTAAGAAAACGGCAATCTAAGCAATAATACGTGCCTCTGGGGTTGAAACCCCGTATTTTCAAACTCATAGCTTTTCTTCTTTGTTCAGTAAATGAATTGCTGAACTTTGCCCGAAATCCGTAGTACACACATTCTTTTCATTAACACTTGTCCACAACACGATTAACTTCAAGATATTTTAGGGATTGCTATTTGAAATACAAATAATTGCTCGTCAGTATTCTCGAAGTCGTTGTATCTCAATCTGCATAACTTTGCGAGCGTTTTTCTAAATGATAGAAAGTGTATTGTGAATTACAAATTGTATGATGTTATTTTGGTGACGCAAAACAAAGTGCTAAACATAGATCGAGCTACATAAATCATAGCCCAACCTCTCTCCAATGTCTATGGATACATCTATTCTGACAACTCCATCAATACATGTGTAACACGTGTGCAACAACTGAAGGAGCATAAACCTCACATGCATTTTGATGATTCCAATGGTATAGCCTTTTCCGACCAAAGGTTGCTGGACAACCGTGGGACCTGAAGGTCCAGAAATTTCCTCCAGATTGATAAATTATGCCTTTTGATAAATTTATGTTGTAAATAAGTATATATTGTTAGCAGTAAGATAGGCTCTACGTACGTGTACATAGGACATTTCAGCACAATAACTTGACGTTTGAAATGACACTAGGCCATGCTGTTATGAACACAGTCACAAGTCTTAGAGTGTTCTTATACCAAGACAGACACTCTCTTTCTGTATGGTTACATTACATGTAATTCACGTAGTCAATGCATTAGACTGTTTACCATTGGAACATAGATGTTTCCGCCGCCGCCACCACCACCACCACCACCACCACCACCACCACCACCACCATCATCATCATCGTCATCATCATCATCATCATCATCATCATCATCATCATCATCATCAAGTTATTTAAATGCTCCTGTTAGAAATAGTTGTCACGATTTTTTCAACATTTCTCTTGTTCTTTCACAGAAATATGTTTCCCCCAAATTTGGTCCAGGCTACCTTTGAGAAGGTGAGATTCTTATTTATTTTTTAGCAGCAATAAGTTGAAATCGTGATTTATCGGGATGCGGATTTTCTGGAGCGGATCCAAAAATCAATTTGATTGGATATATTGTACCATACTGTGTGTACTGCTACACAAATGTTTATCCACTGGTGATTGTATACTATCCAAACCAAATCAAACTAATCATTTCATTCCGAACATAACGCAATCTTGTGGACAACAGTTTTGTTTCTAGAAATACAATTAACTCCATCTTTTTGGACATCCAGTGAAATGTACAGAGAAATAAAGTACATATAATTAATCACAAATTGTAATATTGATAGTGACGCCTTACGCTACCATCATCCGATGTTGTAAACCTGGTTTGTCCATTTATTTATTTATTTATTTATTTATTTATTTATTTATTTATTTATTTATTTATTTATGTGTTTGTTTGTTTTGTTTGTTTGTTTGTTTATTTGTTTGTTTGCTTGTTTGTTTGTTTATTTATTTATTTACATTTCATTGAAGGTAAATAACATATAAACTTATGCGACCCCTGATTGTCCATGAAGTAGAAAAATGACAACTTGAAAAAAAATGTATTGTAGTGTTTGGAATTAACTACCTTAAGGCTCTCAAACAGTATTCTGTTTTGTTCCCTTCACGTCTTGAAACTTTGTTTCTTTTCAATATTTGAGGACTTGTAAACCTGATCAATGCGTTGATGATATATGTTGCTCCGCTCTCTTTCACAGTATAGAACTGTATCTTCAGGTGATGATGACCCTGAGCCAGAGATGGCATCAAATATGACGACCGTAACAGGAACGATGTCAACGATGTTATCAACCCTGGCAAGTAATATGACCGACGATGAATCTGAACCACCCTGTTGTTGTGGCTGTCCTACAAGTTCATACGTCTCTGGCATGAACATCCTGGGGATTATTACATTCGCTATCGCACTTGGTGTTACTATCAGCAAGATGGGTCCTCCTGGTAAAATACTGATAGACTTTTTCGTGGCATTGAATGCAGCAATTATGGCTATCGTATGGGTTGTCATGTGGTAAGTAACGTGGGAGAGGCGGGGGAGGAGGGTTAGGCAGAGTTGGAAAAGAATATCGATGAACTCCTATATATTTTTAAACCATCGTCGTCTGTGTTGGTTTTCCACATCTCTTATGTAATACATTTTTTTGTATATCCAAAAATGTTCCTATAAAGGAACTTTTAAAAGTCTTGTCATAAATTCACTAAATTCAGGCTTTTAATGAAAAATTGGCGGGAAAATGGAAGAAAGCTTTACAGTTTAAGCTTTGTAGTTTCCGAATTCGATAATCTGAAGAACGTGTTGATTTGAACTACTGTATTATGGAGTTTTCGCTGCTTGAATAATCACCGAGTTTTCTTGTTTTATTTTCTGTTAATAGGTACGCCCCCTTTGGCATCATGTTTCTAATTTTAGGCAGGGTCTTACAAATGGACGATTGGAGTGTCGTTGCAGGACAGCTTGGCATGTACTGTGTCACAGTCATATCAGGATTACTCATTCACGGTTTGATTTTCCTTCCAACGCTCTACGTGTTATTTACAAGAAAAAATCCCATCACATTTATACTTGGTGTGTTGCCTGCCCTGCTCACTGCCTTCGGTACAGCATCTAGGTAAGATACCAAGATAAGATATGTATGTTCTGTGCACTTGTGATACTCTCGCCCGGGTTTGTTCGGAGAGAAATGTTCTCGCAAAAATAGCATTACATGTACATAAAAAACCACTGTCACTTTGCACCAATGAGCTCTAGTCTGTTTTATCCATCCCCTATCGGGGAAGATCTCTTCTCATAGGCTTGAGACAAGTGTCACGTTTTCTACAATAAACGTCACTCTGTTGTCACGTGCACGCTACACAAAACCTAAAATCTCACAGATACGGCGTCTTCTACTTGCTTTCCGCAGTTCTGCCACCCTCCCAGTGACTATCAAGTGTTTAGAAGAAAAGCTTCGCCTTGACAAACGAGTGACACAGTTTGTCCTGCCGGTGGGGGCGACCATCAACATGGATGGAACTGCCTTGTACGAAGCTGTCGCTGCAATTTTCATTGCCCAAATCAACAACTACAGTTTAGATATCGGACAATACATAACAATCAGGTATGGCAAGTAATAATTGTGATCTGTTTTCTTAGTGTTTAAGGGTTATAGGCATTTGAGAACTCGGGTATGACAGGAAGAGAGAATTCAGAGTGGGCATTATCACTATTAGAAGACCTCGAATCGGAATGCATGCATTTTCATGCAATTTGCAAACTCGAGATGAAATAGAGTTATATATATGCTCATAATATCTAATGATCAAATTTGTATGAAATGTTTCACCACACTAGCTTTTCTTCTTTCATTTTAGTATCACTGCCACTCTGGCAAGTATTGGTGCAGCAGGTATACCCGAAGCTGGCTTGGTTACTATGGTGATTGTATTAGAATCTGTCGGTTTACCAGCAGAGGACGTCACTCTGATCATCGTCATTGATTGGTTGATGTGAGTTAACTCTTTCCGGCGATTAGCATACCCTTCTAGACCTATGCATATTTTGTAGAGTAGAGAGTTGCAGATAATCAGCATGAGTCCATGTATTGCGTATAGCAATTTACCTGGCAGATTATCTGATTATCTCACTTACTTTAGAAATACAGGAACAAAATCAGCAAATAAGTGTGCTCAGTTACTGCTACTGCGCATGCCTCATCTATAAAGATATACTAGTACTGACTTGATGTCTCACTTCTCTTTTTATGACGACATCTGACAGTTGTAACCCGCCCGTCTGACGAACACTCTCGTCTTGCTGGTCACTTAGTGAACATAGTTACAGTGCATCTTAAAAACGTGCCGTTGACAACTTTGCTACTACAGTAAAGACAAAAATTAACTCGTCACTTGTTTACGTTTGAGTGATAATATGCATGAATGTGTGCATGGACTATACGTGGAACAAGACTGCATGCAGTGATTTAAACCCCCCCCCCTCCCCTCCCCGTCCTATTATTTAGTTTCACTGTGTAACATTCCATCATCAGTTTGTTTGTCTTTCGTTTATCATCTCCAGAGATCGTATTCGTACTGCCGTAAACGTTCTGGGAGATTCGACCGGTGCCGGGATCATCGACAAGTACACACGAAAAGACTTACAAGAAAGTGATGAGGAGGAAGCAGAACTAGGATACCCTGCAGATGCCATCGACATTGAAGAATACCCTGTCAAAGGATCAACAAACCCTGGCTACACTAACGATCAACAGTTTGATACACCCTTATAAATAACTACGTCATATGTGCAATACAGTCGTGGGTGGCACATGTAACTTCTAATATATCAACACGCCAGTGATAAGGCTACTAATAACTCAGTACTGGTATACGTATCATTGGGTTAACAATAAAGTAGTTCCTAAAGTCATCACACAAGGCTTAACTACAGTGTGGTTTGCAACTAATAGTTATTAGATTTGTGTACATTTTATAGTTAAAGGTAAAGTACGCCATCAACTCACGATCGGAAGCCTTGTATCAATCGATATTAAACATAGAACGTAAGTCACAGCTAGCTATTCAATTTTGTTGAGATTTATGAACACAATGTAAACAATCTTAATTATATTAACCACGATTTTATTTATAACGGGATGCGAGTTTGCTTCTTTTTTTAAGTATTAAAAGCTATAATTTGGAAAAGATGAGGTAATCTGTACAAACTTTAAATAATAAAATTGAAGAAAAATAATGACAGCAAAAACGAGGTCATTGTTCGATTCAAGCTAAAAACAAATTTCAGACGTCCATGTGTTAATCGTTGGCCATTATACATTCTATATATTTCTATAGATATCCAGTCTCCATTATACATTCTATATATTTCTGTAGATATCCAGTCTCCATTATACATTCTATATATTTCTATGGATATCCAGTCTCCATTATACATTCTATATATTTCTATAGATATCCAGTCACCATTATACATTCTATATATTTCTATAGATATCCAGTCTCCATTATACATTCTATATATTTCTATAGATATCCAGTCACCATTATACATTCTATATATTTCTATGGATATCCAGTCACCATTATACATTCTATATATTTCTATGGATATCCAGTCTCCATTATACATTCTATATATTTCTATAGATATCCAGTCACCATTATACATTCTATATATTTCTATAGATATCCAGTTTCCATTTCTGATCAATGTACTTGTAACTCTGGTTGACAATAGAAAAACAAAAACAAATTGACACTTGTAATTGCATAAAAGTCAAGTGTAAACCAAATATGTGTATTTGGTCATTATGTTTTCGTAACGTAGTATAATGATGGAAAGAGTTAACGTTTCTACAAGGATTCATTCTGTCATGGTGTATAAATGCCATTTGTACAATGTAACCATGGCAACTAGATTTTAAAGATATTGACGACTTTTATAGGGTATAATAAAGACTAATCACTCAATATCTGCTTCTTTTTTGTGTGTTTAAAAGAGCTTCATGGTATTGATATGCAGCAAGAATTGACTGATGTCAGTTGTTTGCCACCCATTATCTCTCTCTGTCTATCTCCTTCTCTCTCCCTCTCTCTCTCCCTCTCCCCCCTCTCTCTCCCCCCTCTCTCTCCCTCTCTCTCTCTCTCTCATTCTCTCTCATTCTCTCTCTCTTTCTCTCTCTCTTTCTCTCTCTCCCCCCCTCTCTCTCCCCTCTCTCTCTCTCTCTCTCTCTCTCTCTCTCTCTCTCTCTCTCTCTCTCTCTCTCTCTCTCTCTCTCTCTCTCTCTCTCTCTCTCTCTCTCTCTCTCTCTCTCTCTCTCTCTCTCTCCATAACATTTATACCTGCATTATAATATTGTGACAATACCTGATCAGTACATGAACACTACAAGGGATTATTTGAACCTGTAAGGCTTTCTCCCCTGTCTTGCCATGGTTAATTTGTAACCATGGCAATCACTTTAAATCACGTTAATCAAATAGTATATGTTTCAAATAACATCAGAGAATAACGTTTGTGTTACGTTTTGTCACTCGGCTATCATCTTAGCTACGTGCTCTTTCTCCCAAAGTGCTTTGAAATGGTTACGTTCATATAGGTTACGTTCAGGCTACGTTCATATAGGTTCCATGATGTGTGACAAATACAGAGTAAAGGAGTAGGCGAGATAAAATTGTGTAATAAAAATCCCATCACATGTTTACTACCCCTATGATAAAATAATTATAATAAACAAAACAGAATTGGCAATTTTGGAGTCCAACAATAACTTTCCCTAGTCGAGTTTGGCTCCACCGCATATTACAAATAAATAATAGACTTTAGCGATATATATATATATATATCTGGTAGGTCTCTAACTTATCCATTTCGTTCTAACCATGTACAAAGCTTCAGGATGAATCACAGGGGCACGTATTATTGCTTAGATTGCCGTTTTCTTAGGAAAATATCGTACGAATTCTGCTGCTACAAATGTATCAATCTCTATACTATACTAGTAGAAATATTTCTCCTTACAGGTAGGAATATATGGTCAAAAGGTTGTTATATTTTGTGTGTAGACCAGGAAAACAACAATCTATGAAATATTACACGCCCCTATTATGGGACGAATAGCGTCATTGCCATTGCACGTCTCGACGTTGTGGACATAACAGACGCCCTCTACGACGTACGTCTTACGAACACCATACAAATGCAAAGTTTTACAATATTGTCGACATCTGGATCAGCATCTGGGGTGCTCACATATCAATCAAAACCACGGGAGTCGCAAAGTACGTAGACTCATAAAATCATAAAAATACAATTTTCTAATTTTGGCTTCTCCCGTTAACCGGATACATCAACAGCAGTAGTTACGCCAGACATGACCCAGATTTCCGCTCATAGTTACTGTGTGACCTCTTAGACACGATCATGGTGTGAACACCATAGGCACATGATACACGACCCAGATACATGCATACTGGGTAAACGTACATTTCGTTATTAAACTTTCGCGTGAATACACTTCCAACATATAGGTCAGGGTGAAGGTCATGATGCAAAAATTAATTTCATTGTTCGGGAGTTTCGTAGGATTTTCGTATCTCTACCACAGTGATGAGCTATAGAGACAGACTCCGATACTTTTACTAAAGTTTTAGCTAATACTTATCTAGTAAACAACCATGTCTGTTGAATCATGAACTGCCTTGCTTTTTATTTTTACTGTACATATATATTTAATATCCTAAACATGTACTTATACAACAAGAGGGCTGTTGATATAGTTTTCATTTTTTTTGTAGAACAGCGTCATAGAAATTAATTAGTGTATATAACCTACTGTAAGAGCACTATGAGATTGTGATAATATTTATGTTTTGACGACGAACAACGCTATTTCTTATAAACGTCAATTGGGAAATTTTCCAACTGCGTGATTTTGTTGGTGAGTACATGAGATAGCTAGCCAGGTGTTGGTAATCGAATCTGGACCGAATATTATATCACGAAGTCAGATCTAGAGAGACTGTGTATATTGATAGCCAATCACAGACGGGATAGATTGATAGCCAATCAGATACTGTGAAGCTTGATAGCCAATCACAGACGGGATAGATTGATAGCCAATCAGATACTGTGAAGCTTGATAGCCAATAAGAGACTGGGTAGATTGATAGCCAATCAGAGACTGGGTAGATTGATAGCCAATCAGAGACTGGGTACATTTAAATGCCCACCACCACTGGCACTTTCGTTTGAACCTTCCAGTTAATTGTAGTCCTTGGTGGACAATCTTGAAAGTGAAGACAACAAGGTATACGTACAAGGTACAAGGTATAGGAACTTAAGGTACAAGGTAGATTGATGGCCAATCAGATACTGTGTCGCTTGATAGCCAATCAGAGAATGGGTATTTTGATAAATCAATCAGATGCCTGACCTTGCAATGCACAATTCAATAATTGAAAAGTTGCGCTCATTTTGAGTACTTTATACGTGTACATAGAGTTAATCACACCACCAAGTGTTTGGTGTCGTGTAATATTTGACAAAAACACGGTCATGTGTCTATCCTTTTCCATTTTAAGCACGATAATTTATTTGCCGCTGTTTCATGTGTCATCCTGTCACTCAACCCAACAAAGATAAATCACATAACTGCACAATCTATGAGAGCATATAACATTGATCCATAACATACCAATCCCTAAGTATGCAGGCCCATCCACAAAGGCCCACCCAACCGGGTAACCTATTCATATAGTTTATGTAGGAAAGATCAGAATTAATTTCTCGAACCACAGATCTTCAAAGTCACTCTCTTCAGTAGAAAGAAATCTATTGACAACTTGCAATTCATTCATTCATTCATTCATTCATTCATTCATTCATTCATTCATTCATTCATTCATTCATTCATTCATTCATTCATTCATTCATTCATTCATTCATTCATTCTTTCATTCATTCATTCATTCATTCATTCATTCATTCATTCATTCATTATCAAAATAATTAATTTTGATATTGACTATTTGTCACTGCAATTCGACATCGATAGCAATCAGTGTAACGACTTGCTAAGCTTCATTGATGGAATGTCCAAAACAGTTATAAATTCGGTAGTGTTTACCATACAGTTGCGATGATGTCTCAACTATGGGAAATTGTCGAGATAAACGAATCATAAACAAGCCAACAACAACAACAACAACAACAACAACAACAACAACAACAACTACATCTACAACAACAACAACAACAACAACGACGACGACGACGACGACGACGACAACAACAACAACAACAACAACAACAACAACAACAACAACAACTGTATATGTGTAAAAATTACAATGACTCGACAAAACTGTATGTTTTCCAGCTTCTAAAATTTCGAACAAACCCTGAAAATAAATGCTGCTCCCGGCCATCTTCAGTTTACATACTAGTAATAACAAAAGGCTTTAGCCGTATGTAAATGACCTGCCGTAATATGCATATTATCTCAGGTGTACATAAAACAGGGCGGTGCGGTGAGTGTATTTCTTGTACTAACTCTAACAGTGTACTTAGCAAATATAAATGCCATTGTGGAGCTCATAAATTACTCATGTAAATGTTTGAGAAAAGCCATAAGCTGCGGGCGTCCTAAGTCATAGCACACACATCGGCCGATTGGAGAGTGGATCCCAGCTTAGCTCTTGTACTTTATATTGCACGTTACCACAACATACAGTCCATAGTATGAGCAACCAACTTAACGGACACGCCAAAAGCTCCGAAATCGATATTCCAGGCGTCATCATGGAAGAAAACAGTGGACGACCGCTATCACGATGGCAGAGATTCCGCAACTGGGTGACTAAAGACATCGTCTTGGTGACTCTACTTCTTACCTCTGTTATACTTGGATTTACTCTTGGTTTTACTATTGGAAATCAAGTTGATCTGACCGATGAAGAGATCGCCTACATTCGCTTCCCTGGTGATATCTTCATGGGTATGCTAAAGATGATGGTGATACCGTTGATCACTTCAAGTTTGATCGCCAGTTTAGCTTCGTTGGACAAAAGGGTTTCTGGTAAACTTGGTATGTACGCTGTGGTTTATTATCTAAGTACCACAATTATTGCTGTTATCATTGGTATTATCATGGTTATGGCGATACAACCAGGCAAACTTGGTAAGAAAGATGAACTTGTCGAAGAGGAGAGTGATGAACCAACTACGCCCATACAGTATGCTTTGATGGACCTAATCCGGTAAGTTGGTCCTACCTCAATGACTTTTAGACCCCACCCACGTCCACACCCTGGACTCTCTAGTGAGATGTCTCACGTGCATTCATGAATCATTTTACAAATGCAAAACTTACACAGCCACAAAGCTCCCAAAACCCTTTCTCGTCGAATTTTACATCTCACCAGTTCGTGTTGAATCATTAGCCGACATTTAAGCGTTTAAGGTATCAAATTTTGCAGCAAACTACATAATTATTCTTTCCCGCGCTCCAGAATGGATTACCCTGACGACAGGTCTCAGGGCTATCTTGAACCCACAGGTTCATTTAGATACAACGATACACGAATGTTCATCAAAAGGCGTCAGTTTCGTCCATTTAGTTGTTTCAATTTCTGTATTTCTGTATTTCAATTTCAGACTGCCGTTTGTATTAACATTTGTGACATTTTGACGACATTTTGTTGACATGTAAGAAACAACGTCTCTATCATGTGAAGTGTTAGAATCAACATTTTGACAACGACGAGAGGTAACACTAACAAGTCGCATAGTTTGCCCGCACCCGATCTTCGAAAAGTCGCGTTTACAGTAATCAAATATAAAACATAAATGTAACTTGACTCTGTGTGCAAAAGTTGACAAACTGGCATATTTATAATACTACATGTATAATAACATTCTGTGTTTACAACCTTCGACCATTCCGTGCCAGTATCACGGGTAACACTAGGGGTAATATAAACAGCTAACGCGAGATACGGGTTTCATATGCTAAGTTTGCTCTCCTTGACACGGGTTTGTTTCTAGTATTATCAAGGCTTAAGAAACGTCCCTAAACGTGAAAACATGTTTCCATTCACTCACTATCTAATTTAGACTATCTCTGCGAAAATTAGGACATTTGACGAATCTTTTGAAATATGCAAATTATTACCACGAACCTGCACACCTTATCTCAAAATGGCTGCCAAGTGATACGGACGTGTTATAAGTGATTGAAAGTCAGATTGTAATAAACTCATACATTGGTTTCTATATCTGTCTTTCGAATATCGGCACACGCGGGGTGAGTAAAACTTGACCGATATGGAGTGGGTGGGGAGTGGTGAGGGGGAGGGGGTTACGGAATGAACACTGTTCATTTTCACCTGACCATCATCATAACACGTGACCTCATTTTACTTCTAAAGTCTGCATTTGAAGTAGTGTTTGCTTTATGGTTTTTAACATGTACGACTATTTGCATGTAATAAAATACTATCAAAGCTATATTGCCATAAATATTATTGATGACCCTGGTAAGTACAGTACTGTTTGGTGTCCACCATTGATTTATAGGATAGAGCCATACCGCTAACAGACCTGAAATGCATGTCGCAAAATGCAAAGCGCGAAACTAAACTTTCCATGGACTAAGCAGGATTTCACAAAATCGTCATAATAATTCCACCTCGTCCTGAGTCAATGTTAGAATGTTTTCTTTACTATTACATGTACATAGGATTCATAGCCCACAGACTTCTCGTGGTCACTGGCATAGAATACTTTAGCTGGTTTTATTTTTTTTTCTTAAGATAATGCACGGCAAGTCTCTGAGGTTGAGTAATCCCAACGGATTGCATGATGCATTATATCTACCGTATGTGCATACATTGACAGTTAGCTTGTTACGTTCATGTCAAACTTACTAACCTTTCACCTAGATTCACCGACACATTCAAATAATTAACACACACACACACACACACACACACACACACACACACACACAGATATATATATATATATATATATATATATATATATATATATATATATATATATATATATATATATATATATATATATATACTCGTCATACTGGCTCTATTTTAAGGTGACATAGTCCTAATTCCAACGTTTTTCTATGTTTATGTTTTAATTGTATCACTCTCAGAAAACTATATAATCATTACCAGTACACCGATCGATTAGCCGGTCGACTCACCCAGAGACTTGTCTTGGTATCTTAGTATCTTAGTATCTCAAGAAGTTCTCCACATCAAGTCTTAGGGTAACCTGTCTGCTGTTTGAATCTATATATATTTTAGCTAAATATATCAAATGAGCTAATGGACGGCATAATTTGTGAGTGCGTCTAGAAATCCTCATTGACAAGCACATGCGTAACCTTCTCATCGCTAAACGAAGAGTTTACCATAGCTTCGTATCATTGCATATCAAGACACAATCTAAATGAATTTTATCATATACCCAGGGATGCTGTGTAACTTTTATTATTGCACAAAACTCATGAAATACCGAGATATTACCCCCTCCCCTTCTTACCCTGCTTCGTTAAATCATGAGGTATGTTGTGAACATTCTTATATATCTGAAAAAAACATAATTTTAAACATTTGCATAATTTGATTGTGTGCAAAGTACGTATTTACCTGGATTGAATACCTATCGATCCATGATGTTAAGTCGTGTACAGACAAACAAAGAAAATGAAATTCACTACATGCACTATCTTATCATCAATATTTACAAAATGGTAGTATGTAAAATATTCCCATAAACTATTTATCGACCCACGATGCGGAGCCATGCTCAAAGACATACACCAAATTCAAACATACTCAAGGCAGGTTGCAATCTTTGGTAATAGCACGTGATCCGTATATTAACTGGTTCCTATCAAGAAAACAAACATGATTATTGACACATTTCATCGGCTATGGACTGTGTGCCTGACTACCACTAACTTTACATTGACAACTCTTCACTCGCTATTACATTCACATCTCACCACATCAAAAATAAAATTTCATTAGTTTGCGTTTATCGCTGTTAATCCGTTAGAATTACACACAACAATTCTCTAATACATTTATCTCTCGGGCACAGTTTATTCTCTGTGTAGATAATTGAAAAGTCATTGCCAATTACAATCCTGTGCTAAGTCATCTGTAAATACCCACAATCCTTTGACGTTCTGTTTTTATCACTTTCGATCGATATTCTTCGGTGACGTAATCAATATTGGCGTCAAACAGGGAGTCAAGAAGCCTTTCACTCTTCACATAGTCTAGATAAGTTAAGAATACACACACGAATACGAATACGGGTTTGGTGAGAAACGAGTGCAAGTACAACCATGTAGGGATAAATCAAGCCAAACATACATGTATGATAAGAACAATCACAGATTGACTTACCATTAAGACCAGATTAGATTTATTCGTTACTGCTACAATCACAGGTTAGTGAGGTTAACACTCTGAAAACCTAAATCTGTCTTCTGTCAAGATACAAAAGATTTACAAACTTTCAACTTTAGTCCAGTGTGTAGTGAATTTGTTTTTAAACCGGTCCATTTATCAACAGAATTTACTGGTTGATTCGTAGATGCAGTAATGTAGCGGTTTCGCTCCGTCGCTCTTGGCCGTCCACTTTGTTTTTCTTGCAAACCCCGTAAGAAATAAAAAGTAAAACGAAAAATGTTGAGACAAAATAAAATATAAACAGAATAATATTGTAAATAAAACAAAAAGAAAGCTACAATTATTGCAGCTAGTTGATTCGTTGATCTGTCGATGAATGTTTTTGGTCATAAGAATTCCTCTTTCGATTCTCCTCCCTCTAACTTACTTGATTACTAGTACTGTAGTCATGCTGCATACACTACACTTTGTGACACGAGATGTGATTTGTTATCAGATATTTCATACCTCTTTTGCTACCAATAAAATACATTGTTGGATACAACATGTCGAAGGACGACAGCTTACAGCCAACAGTGAGGCATTTTATGGTAATCGAATGAGTTATACGACAAGATCGTGTGTTGTGCTGTCGGAATATTTACTTCGTATTGTACCACATAATATCATAACACAAAATATAAAGATATTATTGCTGTGTTGACACTTGCCGTATAGGTTTACATACAATTATTAGTGAACTTTTATTTATTTAATTTCAGTCTGGTTAGAAAGTTCAGGAAAATTTTATCATTTTTTCAAAAGATTTTAGCGGGAAAACGGTCGGCTTTCTTTAACTTTAGCCACACAAAAAAGTATAAGCAGTTGCAAAATACATACTAATTGTACATAGGCTAGCATTATGAGAAGTCTTATTTCCAGGTATAGTCATTTTGAACTTAGAGTGTAACACACGTTGTGTTGACTTGTTCAGCCCTATCAGACTTCTAAACCACTGCAAGATATGTTGTGTTGTTTAGTCCTATCAGACTTCTAAACCACTGTAAGATACGTTGTGTTGTTCAGCCCTATCAGGCTTCTAAACCACTGTAAGATACGTTGTGTTGTTCAGCCCTATCAGACTTCTAAACCACTAAGATACGTTGTGTTGTTCAGCCCTATCAGACTTCTAAACCACTAAGATATGTTGTGTTGTTCAGCCCTGTCAGGCTTCTAAACCACTGTAAGATACGTTGTGTTGTTCAGCCCTATCAGGCTTCTAAACCACTGTAAGATACGTTGTGTTGTTCAGCCCTATCAGACTTCTAAACCACTAAGATATGTTGTGTTGTTCAGCCCTATCAGACTTCTAAACCACTGTAAGATACGTCGTGTTGTTCAGCCCTATCAGGCTCCTTAACCATGAGTGCTGGCATGAATGTCTGCATCTTACAGACTATAATGAACTCAGCTTCTGTGACAAAGAGGGAAGAAGCGCAGTCATGTTTTAGTGATTTCTTAATCATGGTTATGAGTAAACGAATCAACCATAGTAGTATGGTATACAAATGCTGAAATGTTGTTTCACGGAAACCTCCCCCCCCCACACACACACACGCAAAACACCACCACCACCACCACCACCACCACCACCACCACCACCAACAACAACAACAACAACAACAACAACAACAACAACAACCAAACACACATATACACACTTCCATATCTGCAAATAAATGAATAAGTAAGTAAATGAGTAAACTATATATTATTCTTTATTTATTGTGTACATAACATATATTGATACATAAGATAGATGTGTGTCTGTGTGTATGTTGTGTTTACTTGAAATCACTTCGTTTGACTAACGCCTGACCTGAAATGAAATTCACATACGAGGACTGCGTTGTTTACTAGAAACGTTAAACATATATCTCGCCAAAGGTATCTTGCAGTAAATGTCATTCTAAGTTAAACTGTCAGCAGATTTCTGATCATACATAACCATAACATGGCCTCAATAATAAATCAATGTCCATATATTTCACCACGGTACCATATAAAACAAACAAATATGATGTAAGTTTGAAGGCTATTTATTAGGGGGTCACTGTTTGTATGGTGAGTCGCAGGTAAAGTGTAATATTATTCGCAATAATTTGTATGATTGATTTGCATATTTCAAATCATCAATCATAAGTTGCATGTAAGGACTCATACATGTAAAGGTGTATAAACTCTCAAACGTGCCACGTTTCAATTGCCCCGACCTTGTGATGAACACTAACTGTATTTACGTATACCGGCGGTCGGCACTCGATATATCTGTTTGAATTTAGAACGCATCACACAACTACACAAACAGGGAAAAGATCTCCATTAGACAACCCCATCCACTTACACTCGTATCTTGGCGTGGTCTGATTTCCCAAATGCATTAGTTTGGAACGTCTAACTACAAATACTATATGAACTGCATAGTACTATCGAAAAATGGCGACATTTATACTACAGCAATACATTCTCGCAAACTAGAGCTGTTATTTCTTCCGCAACGCTTCGTAATAAAAGTGGGAGGCTCGTTAAGACGTTGCCGTAAAACAGGCTGTGGTTTGCGACGATGCAGCAATACAAAAAAATGGAGTTACAGGGGTCTTAAAAATAGCGTTGGTTGTCCCCAGTGACCATTTGAATAGTCAGTTAATATGTAGTGTTACCATTTCAAGTTAGCTTGTGAGTAAATATTGTACGTTTTTTTGTCGAATGATAATATCAAACGATGGGAAAGAGGAGGATGCATGGTGCTGCGATCATTTGTGTAATTTATGTGTTCATTATATACTCAGTACTCTAGTCGACCATTGTGGAATTAATTCTAGATGTATTCTCTGTCAAATTCAAATTCCTATGAAACATACTATAGATATAATAAAACAGGGAAGACAAGTATCTTTGTCACTAAACGTATCATCGTCGTAAACCACATACTCTTTTACGGCACCAAGACGCACCGCCATATTTCGTTGCTTTAGCAGAAATATGGAAATATGTGCTCTGGCTTGAGAGAAGCTAAAGTATACATTGTATACCTAATCGGTAAGCGTGAATGGTTGCCATCTACAATTTAGCACACAAAAAATCCAGTTACTTTTACGTGGGATTCTTGTTTCATTTGTTTGAATAGTACATTGTATTACATACTATCTGTGGAAAGCAAACTTGCTGAGATACAAAGTGGGAATTTTGTAATTGTATGATGTAGGAACTCTTTTATCTGTCAATTCTGACGTGAAGTGTCTTCTCACAACCTCACTCGGCTTCTAAAGGTCACAACTGAGTGTGTTGTTTTGGCTAGTGGTACTCATGACGTCAGAAGCACACAGGCGTAGAAAATTGATCAGCTTGGATGAAGAAAACACGAAAAAAATAAATAAGCATCGCGTTAATCAGTCGCATGGACATTGGGATTATATGTTCACACTTAATGTCAGAGTTGAGGATACTTTCTTTTGAAGTTCTACAAACAGAAATGTCGTGACCTAAAGTCAAAACGACAGTTGTTATACAACATTGGTGTCCTCTGGATGCAGTCAGTAATTAGTAACACAACAAACGTCATGTTTTTTGGCTATTCTTAGCCGTCCAGACCTCCTGGTAGTCTACTTGTCATGACGTCAATGGAAGAGTAAAGATGGGTATAGAGCCGCATCACTTCTCCCGGAAGTAGGTCAGAGAGACAAAAAATAGACTTTTAAGTGCTCAGACATTCATTTAACCAACTTTTAGTTTAAGAAACTCATATCTGTTATTAAAACTGATGAAAACACAAAGTATTTTCCATTTTACTATAGTAGCTAATGAGAAGTGACTTTGATTAAAGTGTCTGCCATTGATTTCATGAACGTGGACGTCCGAGCTCTGGTCAACGCCTCTGTGGTTAATTGATAGAACTGTTCGTGTTTATTCTACTGGAAGAATCACACAGAGAAATGTGTCAAGTATTAGATGACCTACTCTCCAATTAGTAGGTTTGGTGGTTTTAACGATCATTAGCAGTTTTAACAAACTATCCAAGTACGCAAATTGCTACTGGCAAATATCATATACGACAGATGACTGTAAATAAACTAAACTAAGTCAGCCAGTCAAGCACCCACTGGGTCATCCAGCCTACCAACCAACCAATCAATCAATCAATCAGCCAGCCAGCCAGCAAACCAGTCAGCCAGCCACACGTAGCCAGCCAACTTTGCTTTCATGATTATCATCAGTGGGAAATTCGAATTGTCTTATTTCATTTTTATCAAAACCAGACCCTTATCGTCAGCCTAATGTGTGTTTAATGTAGCAACAACTTGTCTGAGATGGAAGAAAACACTTTCCACACACAAAAATACACAATGATGACGAATCTGTGATAGAGTAATCCATCAAAGTATGATGAGAAAGCTTGATAACGAGGCATCATGATAAATCCATGGCTATAATAACACGGATATTATCTTTTTTGAAAATTAACATTCATGGCAGATGTCTTGACGACTAAATCATAAGGAATATATTTTGACATGTCTTGGCTGAATACTTTCAACAGGACAGACGAGGTGAGCAAGCATAGTGTAAATAATAGGGCTAAGAAGCTGAGAGACTCGGGACTAGCATGACCTGTGGAGTATGGATAAAAACCTTCCATTATCGCCTGGCCTGTCACTGTTGATTAACGTTTATGAGATGAAGACATGAAGAGTAAATCTGAAAACGGAAATAGAACATGGAATAATCGTAGACTGCTGTCATGTGATCTCTTATCACTAACTTAAGATTAAAAGCATTTGCTGAATTCCTCGTTTTACATCTGCACCCAAGGAAACCACGTGACTCGTCCCTCTGGTCGCCTAGCTTTCCGAATGTAATCATTTTCTCAAAACTCAAGTAGAAACTAGTGTTTTGGGATTCGTGTTATTTCTAAGGAATGGAATTTCAAAACTCTGCTTACAATCCTTCTGAAGAATTGAAGCGGAAAAATAGCCATGAATCCATAACAACTAACCCGATGAGAACAAGTCACGTGGGACTAACGTGTCCAGGGTTGCAAAACTTTCACAAAGATGTTGTATACAAAACATGATAAAAGCCGAGTAATATAGGTTATACATTGGTGAAATAGTATTCCTTTGTGCTTTCTATACCAGACTCAACTATAAATAGGACATTTTGATCAAATCTTTCCTGTAATAGCATTGATTGATGTTTTCATGCAACTTTTCCCGCCAAAATCCACAGTACCGTGATGCGTGTCTTTTACAGAAAAAAAACTAAGATTTGTAAAGTGTTTTTATCTATAAACTCATTTACTATTATATTGTTACATGGCGTCTATGGCATTCAAAGTGCCTTTATCTTTTTTATCGTTCGAGCATTAGTTTTGGCTTAATGTCTTTCTACGGTCACGATCACGATCACGACACCATTCAATGGCCGATATACAGCTCTCAAATTATTGTATCATAAATATTGCCAACAAACATAAATCCATTATTTTGAGTGTGTATAGTCGACATTTTTATCACCAAAATATAAATATGACCCGTGTCTCAAATCATTGTATCATAATATAGCCAACAAACATAAATCCATTATTTTGAGTGTGTATAGTCGACATTTTTATCACCAAAATATAAATATGACCCGTGTTAACATTGACCTTTACAAAAAATGAAATCTGATATATCAAACAAAAGTCGGAAATTTAGGGATTGCAGAAAGTTTACAGAAAATGACACTGCAATATGTTTTTATACACTCAGCAAACTGTATATGATAGATGCCATATGTTGAATGTGTGACAAATTATAAAACAGCAAAGTTCAGCATCAAAGCTTTGTTAGTGACATTTCATATTGTTTGTGTTTGTGTTTGTGTTTGTGTTTGTGTTTGTGTTTGTGTTTGTGTTTGTGTTTGTGTTTGTGTTTGATTTGTTTGTTTGTTTGTTTGTTTGTTTGTTTGTTTGTTTGTGATTCTGAGGTACAAAACGGAGGTCAAACTGGCAACTTGAACCAATCAGATTCGTTGAAACAAACAACCCCTGGATACGCTTTTCTGTAACGGAAATTGGCTGTGGTTATGTTTTTGCTGAGCTCACTTTGACCAAGCACGTTTTTCGACTGCTTTCTTATGGACGTCTCGTAGAAAAGACGGAAATGGAACTTCCCATAATACATCATTCATGTCAGCTATATTTATCTCATGAATTTACAAGTCCAGTTTTGTAAGCAATACAAATTACCTCTCTTGTGAAAGCAGGTTCAACGAACTTTTATGCGCAAGAAGTGTAACCTAGCATCCACACACTACTCGATCGACTAGAGTCACCATCCCCATGATACGCAAACACTGAGAATGGGAATAAAGTATACAACTTGAAGTGCAATCCATCGTTTATCGCCTTAACTGAATCACCACAATAAGAAATCAAATCTTCATCTCTTGCATACTTTCAATGTTGATTTAATATTACACGACCACTTACACCAGTCTGTCATGGTTTTCCTCAACACCTTCCACTTATGCTGTGGTTTCAAAACCTGTTCACCTTATACCCGGAGGTGAATGAGCATTGATGTACCTGCAACCTAATAAACACATTCAAGAAAAGTTAGTGTACCAATAGTTCAGTTATACTTACTAAACATATCTTGTTACAATTTGACAAACAAAAGTAGATTCAGAAAGACAAATGCCCAAACAATTTATATTCTAAGTTTAGCTTAAATTGATCTGGAATGAATATCATGACATAACCTTGTTATATATATTGTATGTGTCCTCTTTCAACGTTCGATATTTGAATGACCATAATGTGGTCCTGTTGGATTGAATAGTAGTGTTTCTCATGATAATGACACATTTTATCTGATGATTAATTGACTGACTGACTGACTGGCTGACTGGCTGACTGACTGACTGACCGACTGACTGATTGATTGATTGATTGATTGATTGATTGATTGATTGATTGATTGATTGATTGATTGATTGATTGATTGATTGATTGACTGACTGACTGATCGCTCGATCGATTGATTGATTGATTGATTGATTGGTTGGTTGATTGATTGATTGATTGATTGATTGATTGCTTGCTTGATTGATTGATTGATTGATTGATTGATTGATTGATTGATTGATTGATTGATTTGTGATTGGAAACAAAACGAGTCTTCTGTACATCTAGACTATATATTTACATCATTATTTGTATAATTGGTATCAGATTCCAATACTTTATTCTTATATAGGTTTCATTCTATCCCACAGAAACTGTTTCCCTGAAAACATCGTGGCAGCCTGTTTCAGAACGGTAAGTTGATCTGACATATTTAATACACATATACATTAATGATCTGGGAAGGTTATACTACGAGTAAAAGAGAATCTCATTAACAATTACATTTCCATGAACGAAATTTAGTGCCTCTTGACTCTGTCAGTATAAATAAAACCTCGATTTAATCATTGGGATGAGCTTGGCTGTGACCTCGGACCAAAAGGTCATGTCAGTCTTTGGAATATTTCAAATTGTCTTCTTAATGAATAGCAAGTGAAATAGTTGTGTCAATCTTAGACGACGATACTTATACTAGGTATGTCCATGTATATCAATCAGCGATACTATTGCCAATACATGTACACATAAAAATGTCCACTTTTGACATTTACATTTACGTCAGACGCCAGACGAACGACAATGTATCTAAGGATGTACTACAAAATGAGCTCATTTGCAATCTTGCACAGGGCGTCCTGATTTCTCAAAATGTCTGAGTAATTTCCCAAAGCCTTATGATATACGGTTATAATATAATCTAGCACACGTGGAATTTACTAGCAACTTCGAATATGCAAAGTTTTAATACGAAAACAATGTTTGTTTCCCGTAAGGGGGTGGGGGGGGGGCTGTTTCGAGCTTTTCGGGAGGTGCCGAAATGTATCTTATACAACCGACGTAAGCATGAACATGTGGAACTTGTTAGAAACATGGAAAATAAACAAATGAACTGGATTTAATAACACTTAACACAGCATGTTGATAACACACAGATATGTATGATATTCCATCATTTGATATTATGATAAGAACACTTTTAAGACTATTTTACATAAGAACTCATATTCACAAACAAATTTCAAGTTCCCAGGTATTTCATGTGCACGCAAAGACGACGCCATAAAATTATTCTTATCAAACCATGAAATGCAATACACATCTTTTAGTTCCAATATGCTTTTGTTTACTTTTCTGTTTGTAACAAGTCATGTTTGTTAATACTTGTATGTCACTGGTTGTAGAAAATGTAGGGTAATTGCAGATTTATCTTAGCGATATTATTGAATGTTCTTCTCTTAGATATTGGATATGACATCTGGCATTTTATTAATTGTGTTGTGGCGTCTATTCCAACAGCCTTATCTTTTGATTCCGTAAAGCCCATTTCTCAACCAAATCGCATGTAAAGTGTGACATAAAATACCTGCTGGCTTTTGGTTTTTTATGACGCTTAAGATAAGATAATGATTGTCTCAGAAATGAAGATAAGTTCTTGTATGATAGCCTTGGTAGATATCATAACTTGAAAGACGCAGTCGACCATTTTTCCTTGACAAGGATCAATCTTCCAATTCACGTTTCTTCCATCGAATCCAAGACTGTCGCAGCAGTGCTGTGTTTTACCCCAGAGTGCCTATGATTTTACACTTCGTTGGATTGGCTACATCAGAAACCAACCAACCAACCAACTACCACCACCACCACCACCACCACCACCACCACCACCACCACCACCACCACCACCACAACAACAACAACAACAACAACAACAACAACAACAACACCATTCAATAGTATAGAAGGAAGGTAAATCCTGTATACCTATACAAACGTGAAAACGTTGACTTTGACTTTTAGGAGATATTAGCGTAGAGTCAGGTCTTGTGAGGATCATGGGGCCGGAAGACGATATAGTCAAAATCTCCACACGATTTGATTCTATAAGCTAAGCTGATAGAAACTGAAACTGACAATAGAAACAAACTATTAGGAGTTAACAGATGAACAGATTGACATTTAATCTCGTCATGTCCTCTGTATCTATATTTCTATCTCTACTTATCCTAGGATTATATTTCAAATTGTGATTATAATTGAATGATATCAGATAATTGCATCACGTCTATCGACACAACTATCGCTCACTTCAAGCTGTGCATAACCTTAAGAATATCCAGTCGCGCGTTAGTTACTTTGCAACCATGCTGTCAGTGTTGTGATATATATCGCCGGTGTCATGTGTCTTCACCGCTTGCGATAGTCTAGGAACGACCATTGATCATTGGAAAATACCCCTCGTTATGATGGTTTAAAACGAAGTTCAAATATCATATTGCGATGTTTGAAACTGACGCCAATAATATTTAGTATGTATGTAGGTAGGTAGGTAGGTAGGTAGGTAGGTAGGTAGATATGCATGTAGGTGGGTGGGAAGGTAGGTATGTACGTATGTGTATATACATGTGTTAATTTTGTTGTTTGCGTCTTAATAAGAACATGTTTTGCTAATACTGTATACAGTTCAACCAAAGAGTGTCTTTTCAAATCGATCTACTGACTTTGTTCACAGTATTCTACAGATGCTTACTATGATGACCAAGACTTCTTCAACGAGACTGCCAATGCTACAGATACCATGCAAGTCATAGCCTATAAGGGTATATGGTCAGATAGTATGAATATTCTTGGGCTTGTGGTGTTTTCTATTGTACTTGGTATTGTTGTGGGAACGATGGGAGAAGCTGGAGAACCTCTAGCCAAATTCTTTGTTTGCCTTAATGAAGCCGTCATGAAAATGGTCATGATAATTATGTGGTAAGTAATAAATTAAAACGAAACATAGTGTATGTTTTTTTTGGTTTTTTTTTTTTTTTTTTTTTTACATCTTTTACTGGATGTATCGACAACTGAAATTTAGATTAGAATTCGAACTTATAGGAGAAGAGGGATAGTCTGGATATTTGAATATTTTGAACTGTATATGAAGATAGAACACCGGAGACATTTGATGATACAATAGCAAAACAATAAGAGTAATACTTCAAAAGTAAAGTACAACACCCGTACAAGATGATACACAAGACTATCATTTATAGCAATGCAAGTACAGGACAAAGCCCTGGCAATTGACCAAGAATTAGATCAACATACCTACCCGATTCAAACTAGCTACGTTTCTCCAGCTGTAAAACTAACTATCACATACAAATGACACCATATATTACATGTACATTTGATTAGCGGTGCTCTTTACAAAACTTAAACCCTGTCCACATTTCCAATCTAAATTGGATCCGATTCGATTTACCTGCTTGACGAATAGTTTCATCGATGTCATTATTTCCCGCAAAGTCCTCCATGTTGGTAAGAGTGTTGTCATGGTAATGACCCACTGTCCTTGTGGCAAATTCAAGTTAATTTGAATCGAAGCTGGTTTATGTGGGGACGGGGCACACTAATGTAATTCGAATCTAATCTATCTTTCAGTGTTTTAGTGTGGACAGAAAGTGGCTTTGATGTGGTTTAAAATGATCTGATTCAGTTTAATTAGAATTCGATCGAATAAGATGACAGGGTTTTTAGTCTAGTTGTTACACGTTTGACTCTATTTACTTCGATCTCTCGCTTCATCCTTTCCCCAGCAGGAGATTTAGCTAGACTTTTGGTAGGTTATGTTCATTTGACCAGAGGGAGAGAAAAGGATCGTAGAAAATTGGGCCCAACGTATAGTAACTAGACTAAATATATGTTCACGAGAATATATATCAGATAGAGTATGTTGTGAAACTCCCTTTCCGACATAAATACATAAATATTTTCTTTTTAAAAAGTGACTGGAGGTAACAGAACGTTTTGATTGAGTACTCATTTATTTTAATGTACTAAGTCAGCGATATTGTAATGGAAATATTTTGATAACAAAAAACTAGGCCGGTCATAAATGCGTCATCTTTCCAGAATGGTTGTTAAAACTTGGCATTAAGCCAATGCCTTTATTTATTGTCAAATTATATGTGCGTGTGTTTTGGTATCGTTCCCTGCTATATCAAAACAGAACACACCATGGGATATTTATTATATCGAAATGTGAAAAGTGCAAACACTGCAAATACCATGGCTAAACTTGAGAGTCAATGTTTTGTAGACATACTGTCCAGGGTAAACCGCTTATCCGATTATTTCCATTGTTCAACGCCAATCTCAACATGTCTGCCTTTGAAAAATGAGTTTACAAAGCAATAACTCGTCTAAAGTTGTAATATGTTTAAGCTTTCAATACACAACATGAAGTGATAAGACAACTTATTAAATCCGGGTGTGTTGATTCACATTGATACCGTCTACAGACGGAAATGACACCTTGGTGATTGATTTCATTTTTAGCATGAAAACATGGCCTTCATAAATTTCCTTTTACCATGTGGTCAGGCTTTTTTATTACCATTAAGCTTGTATGAATGTGCAGTAGTACGTATAAGTTCAGATCTCCAGCAGTTGTAGACATTTTGTCAAACGTGCAAACGTGTCTTACAGGCTCAAATCTGTTTATACTCAGCTGTTTATACAAACACAACATGTACAAAGATTTCAGATTTGAAATGCTATAGGCTCCACTATAGAACAATGTACATGATTACTTTAGTGTTTGTATTCTGTCGTTTACTGTGACTGACAAATCAGTATACTAGATAGCAATACTAGTAAGACAGACATTACATTACATTACATTACATTACATTGCATTACATTGCATTATATATTAATTACTACATTGCATTACATCACATTGCATCAACTACATTACATTAAATACATTACGTCACAATACAATACAATACATTACATTACATTACATTACATTACATTACATTAAATTACAGTACAGAGCATTACATCACATCACATTACATTGGCAAGCTTGGTACTAAAATTGGCCATGTAGGATAGGAGTGTGGCCGCATGAAACCTTACAACAAAGTAGGAGTAAAACATAATGTAACTAATATATATATATATATATATATATATATATATATATATATATATATATATATAAACAAGTAACATGTACTTGGATTAATTAGTAAATAACAGCTTTAAGAGTCAATGAGAATTTAGTGATTAATTATTTCCTAAATCGTCACTGTAGTTATTTGCTCATGTGAAAATGGTGTATCGTTGTTACTTTACTGTCATGTTGTCCCTTCATCTACCATGTGACTGTAGGACGTCTATGAAGATGAATATACAGTAATGATAAAAAGATATCTTTGTTTTACATAAATCTAAAGTTACTGAAACTAAGACTATGAGTGGAGGTGTAAATCATAACGATACATAGGGACTAGACTATCAAGGCAAAGAAAACTAACTTTGATATTAAAGAGGAAAGTATACTTAGACACCTAACACAGTTTATTACTTGTATAGAGTAGCGGTAAATCTAAAGGTTGCTACTGATCAAAACCCACTTATCAATGCATTCTTTGTGTGGAATGAGTAAACTCATAAAGGGTAGACTCATTCGTAAGCAAAGGTCATAAGGAGTGTACACAACAACAAATCTAACTCAGAAGATGGATTGTGACAAAGTGCAACTGCACTGACCTGTTGAACACCTAAATTAATATGAGTATATATGACATATTGATTGCTACATAAATATACACAGTACGGGTGACCCAAGAGTCATGACAACTTTAATCTTTTAGAAACTTTGCCGCATTCTTTGTTGACGACCGACCTTAAGATTCTTCGACAGCCACCCATTGTGTGTCTGATTTACTACATGTGCACAAGAAGACAGGTGCAGTCAACGAAGCTGTTCTTGCACAATTTTTCAATGGACGGGCAATTGTTTTCGATTGGTAGCGTGAGGGGAGCAAACAAGGAAGAATTACGGTGGGGGGGGGAAGTCCTGATTTTGATATAGTGGGAGGGGAAAACATGGCGTTGTGGGGGGGGGGGGGAGCTCAGGTTGTGTACGTCAAATGAACAGCTAAACACCCTTCCCACAATTTTCTGTTAAGGGGTGACTAAATACATCATTTTTATCATAATTAATGAAAACTACAAATCTGCCCGTTGGCTGCATCTGGTAGAAGACAGTGTACGATTGGGTACAAGGCTTTGTCAGAAGTGGGTAAAACTTTAATACCATACCGTTATGTACATCAACTACAAATGGAATTTGTTTTATACGATACGATACGATACGATGCGATGCGGTGGGGTGCTATGCGATGCCATGCGATGCGCGATTCGATACGAAACGAAACGATACGATACGGTACGGTACACGTATAGATACACTCTCAATATTAAAACAGTTAGGTATATGTATACATTCATACAAAGGATGTCCCATTGACGAAACTCTTAATTTGTAAAAAGAAGGTCCGAACCTAGGTACAAATCATCGGAGTGTACGTTTGGCAGTTTCTGGACGACGTGTAACAAATTTAAACTATTCAGTCGTGTAACTGAAATAACTTTTATACAAGACAAGTTATAACGCACAAGCAGTTCAAAGTTTTGACCTGTGTAAGTCATTTGATCTACCAAGCTGATGGACGCTTTTGGTCATGTCATGTTACTGAAGTAAAACGAAGACACCGTGGATTGTTACACTTGACATTATAGCACATTTAATCGTTCTTTAAGTATTATGAATGTTATCCCATCCTTAATTGATTTCTGTAGGGGTATATTGATCCTGTCCACTTGGGATAAAAGTAACAATAATTAATGTTTTATTGGCGATGAATGGATTTAATAAGGTGTCTAAGATCACCAGCAATTGTTAATTAATCTTATTATCAACGTTTTCCTGTCAAACTGTCGAGATAAAGTAGTTTAAGACTTTTCCAGCTTTTTCGTTATTAGTCTTAATTTATTCAAAGTAAAGATTGGAGGCTTTACTGTCCATTCCACATTAGGAGGGATTAACAAGCAATGACGTATCAGAAGGTTTGATGTATCAAGGTAACCTTTACCGAGGTAAATAAGGAATATCATAATTGCTTTGTGATTGCAAACCACCGTTAACGTAGTCTTATGGGGGGGGTGTTAGGTACATACAAACAGAGGTCTCTAATATAACTATGTATATTACATTATGCTAATGACTAGATAGAGGCACCCTTTGTTCACATTGCAATCATCGTTTAGTTAGGCCCCTGCCAGTGGAACTATTACATTGTCGCCAGTCCGTCCGTCCATGCGTCCATAGAGACTCTATTCAAGTGTCTACCCACATATTATCAGGTGCAAGCTTTCTTTACGTACATTAACCTTTGACCATGACCTTGACCTTTATGGCTTTATGGTCAGTTATCACAATCAAGTCATTTCTTACATATCACGGTACACACATAGTGTTTATTTGTTGCCAATGTCTTTTAAATCAAGTTTACAGGTAATACAGCAGAAGAGTAATATACACAACCATTATTTTGATGCTCACACCACTTTTTACTGAAGGGTGGCCATATTTTCAGTAAGAAATCATGATTTACTGCATAATTCAATAATGTACATAGACTCACAGACAACTAACAGTTATCTGTGATAGACTCCATTCAAGTGTCTACCCTGCAATGATCTAAGATTTATCTTTGACCAAGCTTGTTAGCAACCTAGTTTTGTAAGCAGTTTATTGATGCTTAATTTCATTGTTCAAGAATATTAATTGGATGGTCTCAACAAGATTAAACTCTTTTGGCGTCTACACACTCTGTCTCGATTTCACCATTTCAGATAACATCGTCGGGCCAACAAAAACTTAATATCGCTCATGTTGCAAAGGTTGGGAGACCTAAATTCTTAAACCCCAGAGTATACAAAACTATATTTTAATTCCATACTTCTAGAACTTCAGCTGTATAAGTAATTAATTTGATTTATCGTAATTAAAAAAACTGACTAGATACATATCGATGTTAATGTGTGGTGTTCTTTTACTAAATAACATGTACTTAAACTTACAGTAATGTGATAAGGAAGGATGGCGTGATGTGGATACTGTAATTTCAATATTGTATGCTATTGCTATTTTGTTATATAGAACGACTTACATGTAGTTCATGGCAGTGATGGCCCGTGTATGAACTTGATGAGTTGAGTTTGTCCAATTAATTGAACTTGATCACTTGTCTTGTCTCAAGATAAGCTTCATTTGGAGTTGTCGACTCCAAACTACAGAGCAATTCATAGTAACAATTTAGGTATAGTTTGTAGTATCCTAAGTATTACAGTACTCTGTCGTACAATGATTGAGATCATACGCCTCGGGGGATCAATTTGCCTGCAAATCAAAGTGCATACAATCTCTCCCCAAACTATGTCATTTGAAAGCTTGTTCGTGTTCGTTTTGAAATGATAAAAGAAATGTTGGGTTCACAGTCGTGTTTTCAAAGAAATCGAGGCATTCTTTTGCCCGTACAAAACCTTCCAGTAGAATTAACAGAGTATTCCATGGTCATATTGTATGGCTTCATATCATTTTGACCGTTTTCAAAATTGTGTACGATGACATTAGATGTTTTTTTCTTGATTTTAACCTACATTGGGTTGAATTAACAGCAAAAAGGATATATATATATATATATATATATATATATATATATATATATATATATATATATATATATATATATATATATATATAACAAAATAAGTTTACATATGTATGTGTGTGCGCATGTGTCTGTCTTTGTCTGTCTGTCTGTCTGTCTGTCTGTCTGTCTGTCTGTCTGTCTGTATGTATGTATGTATGTATGTATGTATGTATGTATGTATGTATGTATGTATGTATGTATGTATGTATGTATGTATGTATGTCTGCCAACCAGTGTCTTTGAAGAGTCGATGGAGCGGTATGTTCTTGTCTCTCCAAAAACGCCTTCGATCTGATATCTACTTTACGAAAACGTTTATTGTAATGAGACTGTCTTCCATTTCTCCAATAGGTATGCTCCCATTGGTATATTCTTTCTTGTGCTAGGAGTCTGTTTCAGTGTGGCCGACGACTGGGAGAATACCATGGCACGTATTGGAATGTACTTTGCGACAGTATGTGCTGGTTTATTTGTCCACGGTGGCATAGTCTTGCCATTAATGTACCTCGCTATAGTTCGGAAGAATCCTCTTGTGTTTTTGAAGGGAGTCTTTGAAGCTCTCATCACAGCACTTGGTACAGCATCCAGGTAGGTACATGTATATATATCATGTAAATGGCGACATGTTAAAATTCAAACTAAATATTATCAACATTTGCGAACATATTGCTTGATTTGATCAACCATTTGACGTTTCTCTGTGAATGCTATAATCATACGAACTTATACTTATAGAGAGAGTTCAGGGAGTATAAAAGCAGTTGTGCCATTATAGGTCCGTACCAGGTGCAATACCGATTATTGTAAAGTGCTTTGAACACAGTGTCAGTGTAGGAAAGTGCTATATAAAAACTAACATTATTATCATATTTTACCTCAACATTTTTCTGAGATTGAATTAGTACAAGTGCCCATCGAAATGGGAACTCTGTTTCTCAATTCGAAAAACTAACAAATTCAGCACTCTGCGTCATATGTTTAGTTGTTATTATACCTTTCCTGAAACACATCCAACTGCTTGTCATACAGTTCTGCAACACTGCCACTCACAACAAAATGTCTGGAAGAAAATAACCACATAGACAAGAGAGTAACAAGATTCGTTCTTCCAATTGGAGCCACTATCAATATGGATGGTACTGCCTTGTATGAAGCTGTCGCCGCTATTTTTATAGCCCAATACAGAGATATTCCACTCGACGCTGGACAGGTGATTACTATCAGGTAAATATAATGTATAGAATCATTGCTACTGAACGCCTTGTCTGTTACAATACCGAGTCGTTTAATATAGAAGCCTAAAAAGTGTTTCTTGTTATGGGGAGGGGAGTTCATTATTTACTAGTAGTGATAAATAATTACCTTTGTTCGTGTTTTGTTATTTTTGATCGTGGGCTAATACCTTAAGTTTACCATTATAGCTATGGCATGTTAGAATTAGAAATTGTATCACTTCTGATAATAGCTGTCCGAGTGTCGATTTATCTCCCTCTGCCTGTCTGTCTGTCTGTCTGTCTGTCTGTCTGTCTGTCTGTCTGTCTGTCTGTCTGTCTTACATTACATGGGTATAATCTATCAAAAAGTCAATCTGTTAGAGAGAATGGAGAATTATCGTAAATGGACCAAAGGACCACATGTATAATTTTGATCCGTAATATATCGAAACAAATACATTTCCATTTGAAAGTGGCAAGTTATTGTCCTTCTACTAAACACCATGCATTCATCCATTTTCTTTCATGACAAAATTCAACATGTGTCTTAGTGCGCTCGTCGAAGTTAACATAATTGTCATCCACCTATGATTTGATTGTTTACTTGAATATTGTATTTATTGAAATGAACTGACATTGAATCAAAATATCATGACAGTCATGACATGACATGTAGACAAACAAACATGTTATTAGTCATTGTAATATCAATAACATGACATATAAAATAATATTTCACATCGGCATATCTGAATATTATACATGTCTTTCTTATCCCGTGACTAGACGAGATGACCATCTGACTTTCAGATGTATGGTCGCCTCGTCCTAATAACATCCATAAAGTTAGTCTCAAATTCAGAATCACACTCAGATTAGAAACGCAATATGAGGCTAGTCTCATAGTCAGTTTCATCCAAGTCTCAGATCCGGAAGTTCACGATGACACCTGACAATAATCAGTCAAACAAGGAAATGTATACTGGCTTTCTTGCATTTCCAAATATCTTCATGTGCATAAGAAGCCTTTCAAGTTTTGTATCGATGACCATGAGCAGGACAGCAATTGTTTCACTGTCTTCTTGGATACTTACCAAAGCACAATTTATTGGAAAAACGTGTCAACCAACAAACATACTTCAGCTGAACTTATTGTCTATTTCAGATAATTTCCCAAATAAAATGTGTAAACGTAGAGACGTTTCCTCTACTGTCAAGCGGGGCCATTCTATGTAGTCGCAATGATATCATTTCTAGTTCGATCGATTGATTTCATAACAAAAAAAAACATAAAATAAGTGAATAAAGTCCAAGTTGTTCGTGATAGGTGTCCATTTAGTAATCGTTAGCATAGGGGTGTGTAGTGTTTCTATGTTGTTGTATTCCTTGTCTACGGGCTAAATATAACAAGGTTTGACTATACTGTCCTACACTATTATAGCAAGTAATTTGTAGCAGCAGGATTCGTATGATATTTTCCTTAAGAAAACGGTAGTCTAAGCAATAATACGTGCCCCTGTGATCTTTAGTGGTGAAGAAGTAGAAATGTGATGTATGGGTGAGCAAAATCTGACAATTGGCAAAACTCCAACAGACGTTTGAGATCAAAATTTCAATTCATCATTTCCAGGTTGATGGCATCACATATTTAATTAACGTTTCTTTGGTCATAGGTCAGTCATACAAACACTGACGTCATAGGTCAGTCATACAAACACTGACGACAAGATGAAAAGGACCTTAAGTATGGAATCGATTCAATTATTGCTTTAAAACATATATATCTTATGAGACAAAGACCCAAACACGGTTTACTCTAAAATCATAATCTGAAAAACGTTGGCGTAGCTACTCGCCATTTAGTAACATAAACCTTCCCTCCAGAAATACACGTTTTGCGATAAATCCGAGGGTATCTATCTTGGAACTGAATACAAATATGAGGTTTAACAATGTTATAAAATACAATCTTCATCGTAGTACATGTTTGTCTGGTACCTGAGAGATTAACAAAATGTCTGTCATTTTCTTCCCTGACAGTATCACTGCCACCATCGCTAGCATCGGTGCTGCTGGCATCCCACAAGCCGGTGTTGTAACCATGGTGATCGTGTTCACAGCTGTTGGTTTGCCATTAGAGGATATCTCCTTGATATTATCAGTGGATATCATCCTGTAAGTTATATGTCTTAGTTGATCGGAATATAAATCTTATATAGCACACAACAGTCTGAAAATCTCGTTTCTTTTACTGCATCTACAACCCGCTTCATGTTACCGTTCACTGGTTCTGTTTGTGATACAACCACGCAGAAGCCTATAAGAAATTGTACACACTACACTTTAATTACGATAGCAAGATTGTATGAATATTCAAAATATAGTTTCTTTCGACATTTCATCTATACTACTCCCCACTTCCATCACAAGAATGCAATTTCAGCTGTACGCACATACAATGTAAATGTATATTGTGTCCGACCAAACTATTCTCGTAAACCAGGGTTTAGATTTCTTCTGTCACGTTATACATCTTGAACGGTGCCGTAAAAGAGGCTGTGTGGTTTACAACGGTGAGGCAAACTATCGACTTCTTCGTAGACAGTTTCCTGCGAACTTATCATCTTATTTATCATTTTTACCCTTGTTTTTCAGGGATCGTATCCGTACCATGATAAACGTGGAAGGCGACTCCATCGGTGCTGGAATCGTTAATAAATTAGCGAGAAAACAACTAGCAGAATTCGACCAAGAACAAGGACTAGATGGTATAGAAATGGCTGACACTGCTGATCATGTGCAGTCCCCTCATTTAAACCAGACGACCATGCCGCCAAAATACGACGTCCTGGATAAGAAACCAGACCATAATGTGAACGTCAATAAACCTACGTCATCAAGTTGGGAAAATGCTGGTTACGATCATGAGAGTGTGTCAACACCGTTATAATACTTACCAACAAACTTTCATGAATTTGTAATCTGAGCCCAACCAATCACATGTAGGGGGTACGCCATGATGAAAACACTAGAATTGCCCATGGAAATATTAAAATCTATAAAGGGTAGAGTCCAACAAAAAGATTCAGATGCCTAAAAATATGTTCCAATTTTATTTTTCGCTCATTTCCCTGATTTACACAATCTAACACAACTCAAAGTGGTCGTCAAAATAGACGTGAAGAGGAGAAGCGATCGACAGGAACTGGTTTTGACCAACCATTTATTGTACTTTATCTTAGAAGGTTTTCGAATGATAATTCCATATAATGTATGATGATCGTCTGATGACTTTGTGACGTCACTCGAAATTTGACAAATAAATATGTTGGAATCGGAAAAAATCACTCAAAATTTCGATAATTATTTGAGACTTTGAACGCTGGCTCAAAACTGTAGATTAACGTTTACGTAAAAGTCCGATATGTGCAGCGATGGACGTTTTACAGATACGTCATCGTAACACGTCAAATTATGGTTCAAAATTTGTCCATGTTAATCTTTCCCCGTTATTCTGCACAGTCAATGTCCTTGATTGAATACTGATTTTTTGTGTATTATACATCCGTTGGATTCACATTACTGCTGCCGTTTTACTTGTGTTACTCTTCAAACGATGGGACATGGTGCATGCCATAAACAAGTATGATTTTTGTTAATCAGTAAACGTTGGGACATGACGGCACCACCTTTCTGAAATTTTGCCCACATTGAAATACATTTGTATATTAGATAAGAAACAATTGTTCAAGGCTTGGGTGTGAATAACTTAAGGAGTCTGTAAATTAAGGATCCTGTAAATGGACCTGCTCCCGTTAGTTATCCTGGAAATGAAACAAAACACACCCCAATTCATCAAAAAATAATCTGAAAATGCACGGATTGGATAATCTATGGCTTCTGTTCTGAAAAGATGTTGTTTATATTAACGCCATGGTAATATTCGCTGAAGTAATTGGTTTATACAGTTCACTGAGAAATGTCTAGAAAGGGTCATTCCCCCTTCAAATGTTTCGTAATTCTGTTCTCGTATCTATCGAGTAAATATTGTCCCATCGTTTGACGAATCCTCTTTGTACTCTTTTGCCGATATAGTTATCGTCTCCGCACGGAGACATCTAGTTATCGTCTCCGCACGGAGACATGTTAAATGTAAATAAGTATATGTATTTCCATCATTCGAAATAAGACTCAATATTAAGTGATGTTGAGATGTAAATTGTATTTTGTTTGATTTGACAAAATCATTGATTTGTCTGTGGATTATTTTCACCATCAAATGTTCGGCTTGAAGGCAAGAGTTTAATACCAAATAGGTGTTGCAGCTTACTTCACCATGGCAACGATATGTACTAATGATGATAAGTTTAATATGTGATGATTCATTGCATTAGCTGTAACGACAACAGTGCAAAATGATGCTCTGGGAGATGATAATGATCTGCGCTGATCAGTTTGAAAGTTAACGTGTGAAGTTTACGAGTAATGGTGTGGTCTCAGACAGTAAAATCCACCGATTTGATACGTCAACTGAACATCTGAAAACTAAATGCCAAAGTCATTTGTCAAATGATAGGTGGCAAATGCAGTAGAATTTGAAAACAGAAAACCAAAGTCAACTGCATCGTCTTTTAATGAAAACCAATTTGTTTTCAAAATGATAAGCAAAAAAAATTGTAAAGCATGCAAAGTGTTAAAATACGATAAAAGAAAGCCACGTACACGTGCATGTGTTCATATAGCCGGATGTATGTGGTATATGGATCATACACATATAGTCAATCTCATACAAGACATAGAGGCTGAGTTTCTAGTCATACGTATAGTGTGTAAAGTAAACAAATAAATTGCATCAAATATTAAGACGTAACATGAAATAATTCATGGGGATTGTTTTGAATAAACGATTGTCTGTAGGCCCTTATATTAGTATGTGTAATTGTTGTATAAATTGCTATTTGGAAGTTAAATTTAGTATTCGAACTATACTGTCACGTGATAATCACATGGTTCATGTCGACTGGGTCTTCGATTAGGATACAAACAGATATTGCAGTTCACCTTAAATAACCCAAAACGTATGGTAATACAAAATGGTGTCATTTACAAGAGATTGCATTGAATGTGGACACCCAATATAGTTGGCACTTTTTGATAATACGAAGTAGCCACATTTAACAGACTAATATGTATTTGAGTGGAAGTCGATATTAACGAACCCAGCTGGCATCAAGTTCAGAAAGTGACACTATACATAATTGTTGTAGCTATACAAAATGCAATGTGCGACCTTGTTCTGTCTAGAAAGACAACGTGTCGATGTTGAATATTCGTGCTAGTCAATGTCATTTCAGTAGATGTATATTTTGTGCATGGGCATATGGGTTTTATCATAACAGACATTTAAGGTATCTTAGCGGTATCAAATAGGAAAACTGGCAAACCTGCCATGTTGAATGTTGCATCATGGGAAATGTGATAATGTATACTACTCAATTAGTACCGTAAACAATAATGTTACATTGTTTATAACCACGAATGATCAATTCATATTTAGCTTGACCAGTGTAGGAGGTTTATTTCATCGGTAACTCCAGATAAGATATTACGATAACCACAGATAATCCCATAGTCCTTTGCGTCTGAGCATGCTCAGTCTGGATTGCAAGTTCCCTATTAAATCCGTTGTTCCATAGGAAAATACTGATAATCATCGTAATATGACCGTTTACCTTACACATACCAAATTATACTCAGTATCGTATTGCAGTGTTTCATTTTTCAAACCTTCGATATCAATAGAGTGACCGTACTCTATAATTGTCGTAAAAACCATCGAACCTCTTTGCGGCAACGATTCAATACTCCGCCATTTGCGAGAGTGGAAAAATTGTATGGCTCGTAAATAATGTAGTCAGACTCTATAAATCTATTATAAAGAGAGAGTTGTAGACATTTGTTGAATGTGTCAGTTTTCAAAAGCACTTCACATAGAAAATCACGGACCAAGACAATAATGTTGAAAGTATAGGTAAACTTATTTAAGTACTTTTTGACTCCAATGCCCAAATCAAATTCATTGACCTAAATAAGGCATTGAGTTGACAGTGTGAATACTCCAAATCCCACATCATAGTAACTGTTGTAAACTTTTATACATCTTTGTGAAAAGTTTTCATGAAATAGACACCAATTTATGAATTTTCTGAAAAGTATGTATTTGAGCGGATCCCCAAATACAAAACAACTCTAAGAGTGTGTTGTTGATAATGTCGCAGTTTTCATTCACTCTTAGTTTGGATAAGTGATGAGGGGACCATCAAATTTGTTGATGATGACGTAATCGATCTAGTTTACACTAATGTGATTTTCTATCAAATGACAGGATTAGTCATGATCACGTGACCTGTCAATCAAACTGGCGAAATTTATGCGATGTGAACGCCATTTTGAATACAATGCAATTATTGTTGTCCTATGAAAACTTTCATTTGATATAATTCATATCAGGGGAGCTGTAGGTAGATTTAGTTCAGTATATCGGTAAAATTTTACCTAGTTACTTTTGGAATGTTCTAGTGGTATTGAATTTTGACTTTCAAGTCTTTGATATATCTTTATAGATTATGATGTATATGTACCTTCAATGACCTTTGACCGTCACAGAATTGGTTTTAATTTTTGGCGACAGTTGACCTATTTGCCGCCAACGAAATGTGAAGTTATTTCGATGACTCATTCATGATAATGTTTGCATTTTTGCCAGTTATTCCAAAATAATACTGCTTTCAAATCTGCAATTATAGTCTTGGAATTTGGCACATGCAGGAATTTCAGACAATGTTTTAGATTTTCAATTTTTTTCGGTTAAAAACCTTCATTTGCATATTGATGTATATTGTCATAGAGTGGTATGTCTGTTAGAGCAGAAGTATAAAGTGTTCTTTTAGTAAAAACGAAATAATTTCTTTGGTCGTTGATTTTGTACTCTTATATCATACAACTTGGTAACTACTCAGTATACAAACGAAAGTAAAGTGTTGATTTTCATTTAAGCTAGATACTGTCATTATACGAGGTTTGCATGAAAGAATAAACCAAATCCTAGAAGTTAATATGTATAAACAAGAGAAAAAATGTTACTGTATTACTTTGGTGTGTTAGTAAAAGGGTGTAAAGAGGGGCGATGTCTCGAATTGTACATTTTATCCACGACAACCTTGATATTAGTTAGTAGCAATAACCTTGACTTTGTAAAGTGTACATCAATGGTCTTATATTACGAGACCTCTGTAGATTGTTTGGTGAAATGCCTAGGGTAAAAATTGTGAATGAAAGTGCTGTCAGGAAATGTTTGTGTCAAATAGAAATGCAATGTGGAGTTGGAAAATCAAATTGCAGTTTGCCTTTCAGTGCTGTGACACGAGTTCCTGACACAGCTAAATGGTACATAGTCTGCTGATACATTTTCTTAATGGATTGCGAGGTCACTCACTAATACTTCTTAAAAGTACATATCAAGGCCTATGTAAATCATTCATAGTGGCAGGCTATAACTATTTTTGGATTTTGAGCAGCGGTAACTGAACTCAAGTTTGCCAACATTATAGATAATGTCGTCAAGTAGAACCGTTCAGTTAACAAAACTGTAATGACGTTTTAATATCTATTATCTGCCTCATGGAATGCTTCAACCGGAGATGTACTTCTCCCCCCCCCACCTTTCATACGAGAAACTTTTCCATTTCGGAGTAAGTTTTGCAACAATTTATACTCCACTTTACCTATGCTACATACCAGAATTCTGACGCCTTGCACGACTTACTCAAAGTACGACTGAAATGTAAAAGACTGACAAATACAACGCTTTCCTGCCAGCATTCTCAATCCATTACTTTGTTCTTCTGTCGTAGATTCTTTAAATAATGTATTAGTACTTGTACCGGTAGACCAGACCTGTTCATGAAATCAATATTAATTATGTAATGAAATAAATTTGAAATGTAGAAATGTGAATTTTTATATATAAATACAAAATGTAAATTTTGTGAATTATGTAATTATTAATGATCTAGTAAAAATTGTAAATAGTGTGATTCGCATTGTTTTGAATTCCCACAAAATGTATTTTAAAACCTTCAGAAAATTGTATATGTTTCCACGCACGTCGTAGAAAACGCATCTGGTAGAATTGTAACACAACGCAAGCATTCTATAAACGTTGTATTTTTGATCATTTTCACTGGTCATAATATGAGTCAAACCGTTTTGATATAATTACACAATGTATTACATCCTTTAAAGGACTCGCATATACATGTCAATGATATTCATTTTGTTTGGCAAAGATCTCACGACTATTCGCCCAGGTCCTTCGCGCTGGCTGTTAGAGTTAGCTAACATGAGCATGCGCGAAGGATCTCGGCCACGTCAATATATGGGTACTAGGAAAACACAAAATAACAGCTCCGTATTGGTCAGGCTTTATTCCGGATGCACTTGAAAGAGAGAAACTTACTTTATGTTTTGTGGAAAAGACAAATATTTGTATCAAATTGCGAATGATGTCATAACGGCAGAAAATTCATTGCTACTATCGGAGAGAAGCCATTTCATTAATACCATAAAAATTGGTCACTTTCTTCTCTTGTTCTGCTGTAGTTGAAATAGAAGAGATGTAGAGGAGATACTGAAACAATCTCTACATCAGTTACATCAACATAGTTGAAATGATTATTCAAAACAACTTCATATCAACAACATGTAAGCTTATCGTTACAAAATACATGGTTAATGTAAACTTTCAAGAAAACAACCCATCGATCGAGAATTGCTTTGTCCACAACTTTAGTAAAAACGTGAAGGTTTTTCAAGGATATGTTTATAACATTTTTGGTTGCTGTCGTCTGCGGTTACCATTGCATTTCCATGTGAAGTATAATGTACCGTTGTGTTAGTAAGGATAAGGTCATCGTTATCAGCTGTAACCATAGTAACCAGGTAATTTATGCAAAGTTGTGTTGTTTATTTTAAAGTACAATAAACGTTTAGTCGACAACAACAATGGCTTGTTTTTTTGTTTGTTTGTTTGTTTGTTTGTTTGTTTGTTTGTTTGTTTGTTTGTTTGTTTGGTATGGCGTCAGATTTGTAATATTTTCACCAATAATCAACACAGAATAAATGAATGGTCAAATAAACACACAAGTGCACAAACTTCACACATGTTTAGGTCTCCCCGGTGTGCTATTACAGTAACTGTAACAATGCTGTCCGTACATCTGTATCGATAATTTGAAATGTATTATTTCAATACAGCTATATTTAAAGGCCAAAGATTCAATCCCAGGTCCTTACAAAGATTAAATAGAATCATTTTTTGGTTCTAGACCAACTTTTCCAATATCTCTAGATCTGCCATACAACTGTGCCCAAATTTTAATTCTTATCCGAACTTGGCCTTTACAAATGTAGTAGTGATGTTATGTAACTATTCTGAGGGTGACCGTTCTGTCTTTCAACGAAAATTAACAAGGCCTATACTAGCAACCATTTTAAATCTAACCACTCAAAACTGCCGTCTATCTATAACTACTTCCACTGTTTAAATCTTATCTGAACGTTGTCATGGATGGTCTCCTGACCTATTCGTTTCTATCAGCATCAAAAGCTGTCATTCAAATTTCAAAACGAAACAAACGCTGTAACTCAAGACGATGGGAATAGAACGAGATTCGTGTGCATATTATCACTACGAAACTCAAACTATCGGCAAACTAAGACAGTAAGAAGGAAAAACAAAATGTTGTTACAGAGTTGCTGACATATACATTGCACATGTAGTGACCATGACAACTGTCCAGCTTGTTATCTGTAGTAATGCAACCTACACTTACAATGCTTACGTATGATAATTCATTGACGTACGTACGTGCATGTTTATTCTCACATGATACAGGATGATCATGGTAAAGATGACCCCCTCTAATAGCCTTTCGTTTGAAAAAAAATATGTGACGGGAATACCTTACTCACAAGGTAGTTCGGTACTTTCTTACTAAATCGTTTCATATTAAAGTGTACTATTTCTATCGAGTTCTCTCTGAATTTATCCCAAAAGTGAAGGACCGTAGTAATTTTGATTTCAAAAACATAGATCGTGTTATTGAATGGTGGATAACGTAGTAACGATGAACAGTTCTGGCTCAGGTTGTACGAGACGTGGCTTTTCTGCTTCACTACGTAATATACGATTGCAGAATGACACGTACATTATGGAGCCAAAGTCAGAGTGCATATAAGTCAACTATCTCGACTGGTAGACAGCATCTTTGTTTCTATTAAGATTTGACCTTGCACGAAGTATGTTACGATGTCTGAACAACCGAGTTACTTAACAGATGAGCGATATCAGATGTGACTGACGTAAGTGATAGCGTGTATTAGGATGGAAAAAACCGGTAATGCGTGACAGCCGGGATTTTCAATGAAAAAATAGTCTGTTTTCACACGACGAGAGGCGCATAACATTGATATTACAGCGATGGCAATAAAATTACATTGAATTAATGTAGAAATGTGCAACGGTGCTGATATGGCATGACTCATAGCACCAACGGTTGGAATTCAATGGAAGACACGATTCTATCTAGACGAGAAATCCAGCATACATACTGTACTGGCTGATATCGACATGAATAAACGAACAATACGTAGGCCAATTCAGTACGGGCTTGATGATGATGATGATGATGATGATGATGATGATGATGATAATGATGATGATGATGATGATGATGATGATGATGATGATGATGATGATGATGGTGATGGTGGTGGTGGTGGTGGTGGTGGTGTGATGGTGGTGGTGTGATGGTGGTGGTGGTGGTGGTGGTGGTGGTGGTGGTGGTGGTGGGGAAGTAAGTCCTAAAGATACCACCACCACCACAACCACCACCATAACATCATCATCATCATCATCATCATCATCATCATCATCATCATCATCATCATCATCATCATCATCATCATCATCATCATCATCATCATCTGCCGAAAGAATGAAAGAGAATAATATCATATATTCAACACTAGTACGCTCAGTACAGACGAATTGTCTCATACAGTAAATACCTTTCAGCAATCTCTCTGAAGATGACATTGTAATTTTAATATTTTATAAAAACTAATAAAATATTTTGATCATCAAATATATGATGCATTAAAATAACAAAATAAATAATTGCGGTGATCATTCAGTATTAACCACAATGAGAACCAGAGTAAAACATCGGCGTAAAAATATACAGAACGAAATTGCCGAGTCGTTGGATTTGATTCAACCATGAAATATTAATGAATACAGTGTATCGTCATAGTGGCAAGGTGTATTCAATCAACCAGATCGGCGTCATGTCTCAAAGTAAACACGTTGAAATAATCTAAAACTGATTTGTAATGTTCTGTCTATTGACTAGAGGTACATGACAAACATTGGATTTACAAAGCAAATCATTTAGTACAATCTCTTATGGCATTTTAATTTTGTCAATGACAGTAATTACTCAAAACATTCACAATTTCCTGGAAGGTTGCCAAGGCAGGATTGAATCTATTTTCATAACTATAAGTATTAATTAAGTTCCTTCCTTGTTCACATCTTTGTTTACTTGTTTGTTTTCTATTCAATTAATATGTCTGTTTGTTTGGTATTGTCGGCCATTTTGGGCTCTCTTTATTGGAAAACTAGCGTCAAGTTTTTGTTTTCTTTCTGCATTCTTTTAAAATAATTAGTATCCATCATAAAATCTTACCTGCTATTCTAGACTGTCACTTTTGTCTTATCATAACCCAAATTAGTGTATACCTTGATACATTTATACGGAATTTTATGTGCGTCGAAGGTATGGCACAAGATTTCATTGGCACAACACAGACACTAAAAATTATGCTTTCGGCGTTCAAGTTTCAATGAAACTTGATGTGAGTAGGTTTCTAGGTCTAGTATACCAAAACTTCCTAGAATTCGACGTTCTTCGTTTATCCATATTTCAGTTGGAGTTTAGTTGGTACGCCAATTTTAATAACAAAATTTGATTGTCGACAGTTTATAGCTTTTATAAGATTCTATCTATATACACCTTATATGATAATGGGGAGATAAATCGATTTCCCGGTTTTTTTCACAGTACCTTTTTTTATTAGAAGGTGTATATTGTTGAGATATACACAAATTAAATCTGAGGAAAATGAGTAACGGCATTGATAAATAGAAATCTAAGCATGGTTTGTGTAGTTAAAACTACACATCTCAGGGTCTGTTCCACAGCATATATGTAATTACAGGTCTGTTACTAGATGATATCACGTCCTGGCTGCAAGGACTATAAAACATAATCTCTGAATGATCATTGTATAACGATTTCCGACCTAATGACTTCCTACTTCTATATATAAAGCATAGTCACAAAATTAGCCTGTCACGGTCAATTTCATTGCGACTCCTTGGCCATTTACACACTACTTTACTTTTAGCACTGAAGGGTAAACCGTGACATAATTGTTTACAGTGAAAACTCTATTAGAACAGAATTTTTCATTTAATACCTGAGTGGGCGTAATGCTGCAAATTAATCTTTAATCTTAGGAACTTAATACACCTGAATTGAGATGAGTTGTAGTTTAGTGCACAGATTACAATAGCTGGGTGATAAAACGATAGCTTTTAGAGTAGAAGCAGTCACAGATTGAATATAATTTTCCAGCTGTGAGTCATACAACCTATGTAATTTTGATCTTTTGTTGCAGTAATGTGCACGTGGTAATATTCAACAAACCATATCTTTCTTGGTCAGTTAGTCTACATTTGATAATGTCTACATACAGTACAAATTATAATACCTGCTGTATAATTATCGTGACTACATTTTTAGTCGTTGAGCTATCACATGACTTGCTATGTGATAATCGCCGATAGACTCCGTACGTACAAAGGTGACTGATTGATCCATAGACTCCCCTCCACTGTCTATGGTTGATCTGACAAGCCGTTTTAAATGACGAGAACGCCTGGCAGGTCGAGGTATTATAGCTCAGTCAAATTTAATACAATTTCAGAACTTGATCAGACCCTCATATCAGGGTTCAAACATTATATTGATCATTATATAGCGAACGATTGAGAATAGAAGGTTGTATTTCGTCAGTCCATCGACAATCTCTGCAATACACCATAGTCTATCTATAGGGAGATACAACCCACCACCACCACCACAACCACCACTACCATCAAAATCACCACCGTCGTCACAAGGTGGTGACATGGATATAAAGTAACGGGGTCCCTAAGTGCAGGTTCGCTAGCGAGCGAGGATATTTACTTAATATGTAAATTGACAATGAGGTACCGTATTAAATTAGCATGTTAGGTAATCTTTCTACCAGGTGGCTGCGGCATCGTCGTAAACCACAACCTCTTTTATGGCACCGTCCGCAAGACGCACCACCAAGGTATTTGGCAGTGTCGCTGAAGAAACAACAGCTCTGGTTTGCGAGAATGTGCTGAAGTGGCAATATGTATACGTACTTTCTGGTGAACAATTTGGTAGCTACCAGTGATAATATAGTTTGGGTGTGGGAACTGATGTGTCTCAAATGCACTGGTCGTGGGTTTGAGACATTTCACAAAGTATAGTCGAGTCTACGACAAACCAATATTTGGCTGTCCTGTGGAGCCAGTGTTGTAGTCCTGTATCATACGTTCATCATAAATGCTAGTATCCTAGACTCTGGAGCCTGCTTGTAATACAAGCAAGACGTCTAAACACAGACAGTTTGCTGTAACGGTATGTGCAATGAGCCATTTCGTCGCAAGTGATCTAGCCGTAGACTTCGTCTACACTACAATATATGGTCCGTGTGGTCTGCGTGGCGTTCCAAGTTTATGTTTTGACCCAAAACGGGAACAATATGAAGATTCTGTAAGTAGACTAGTATACATCAATAAGCGTATGCCATTGGTATTTTATTTTCAAAGTGTATGCCTTATTTTCCTTGCATAATATTCTGAACCTCGTCATCAATCGTCGTCGTCGTCGTCGTCGTCGTCGTCGTCGTCGTCATCATCATCATCATAATATGGAAAGCCGGTTGGGACCATCGTCATCAACGCTACATTGCATAGAAAAAGCTATGGAAAGCCGGTTGGGACCATCGTCATCAACGCTACATTGCATAGAAAAAGCCTATCAAAGTCGTCGTCGTCATCGGCTGTTGTCGACGATAAAACTAGCTACACACGCCAATGTGGACCTTCATCGTCGTCGTCATCAACATCACCATGCATGCAAAAGTTTTCGTCATCGTTGGCCAAGTATGCGACATCATCGTTGATGCCTTATTTGCGACACCACCGATGTTGAAAAACGCACATGCGCAGAAGATGCCTTTGCGTCTTCGTCGACGGTCTAAATCAAGAATACTAAAAATAGCCTTTGCAACACCATCGATGGAACCCATCGATGGTGTTGCAAAGGCTATTTTTAGTCGCAACTTTGTAACATGCATCGTCGTTGGCCGAGGGCGACGATGACATCATGCGACATCATCGAGGCAACTTACCAGTGTACATTGACGACGGTGATGTGGCATCATCGATGATGAAAGCATTGATGATGATGCACCAACGGAATCGACGGTGATGCAAAAAACTTCAGCGTCATGCTGACGACGAAATTGGAAAATTGTAGATCAATGATTCATGATGGGGGCAGTGCAGCGAGAATCAGACCATCCAGAACATGTGTGTGCGTTTGTAGATGTACATCTATGATCAAATCAGCATATTTACAAGTTCTGACGTGTTCAAGTTGCTAATATTAGTATGATTACGGAAGGTGAGTGTATTGTGTTTGAGGTTTAGACCTAGACTAGACGTTTATCATTCTCAAAGCGTTACAAAAACACTTGTCGTGAATACACGTACTGTGCGTTGTATTTTGTTTCACAAGCTATGTGATCGTGGTGAACGAACTTGAATAGTGTAAGTTGTCGTTGTTACGTTGTTGACATTAAACGGGAAAGTTACATTTATTTATTTCTTTAGATAAAATAATCGTAATGTTTGTCGATGTACACGTCTTGACACCCGCGATCATAGACCCTACACCACGGTTGGTGTAGGGTCTATGCCGCGATTGACCCATTACATCAGTCGTTCGTTGTGGATAAATTCCGTGATCATCTTTGAAGGTCTTTCAGAATTGCACATCTTCATATGTACAGAAAAAATCTAAGGACAAGTTAGAAATAAGGATGTTGATAACAAAGCTTTCACCTCAATCATAATATTTTTAGTGCAGGCACATATAAATAGACTGTTAAATTTGGTTTCATGTTGTTTCATCTAACTTGTAATTGTATTGATTTCATTCCAGTTCAAAAAGCCTTGATAGAGAAATATTTCTCTTTTGGTTACTCGCAACGGCTGATACACTATTTGATGGTGAAAAATCATGGATTTAACTACAGGTATTGTTATTATTGCATTACTTTATTAAGTATATTGGGATATGTTACAATGTGGATGTCTTCTTGCCTCTATCAATAATATTGTGTCCCCTCATATACTTTATTCATTTTTTAAACCAAAAGGAGTACATTATTGAATTTGCTTGGGGATTGAACAGGGTTTATTTTTTTATTTAACAAATAGATGCACAAATGAATGATTGAATGGCTCAGTGTAAGATAGTGTTTGATCCTTCTTGTAGTTGCTGGCAGTACCAAAGTAATGTTTTCAACTATACTTGTTTTTAGTGTAAGTGTAAAGTCTGGAAATATAATGTCAACTTAATAAATTGTCACGGGCCAATCAATTAACTTTGTTTTTCTAAGGAGAGTACATTATTGGAATGGAAATGTTAGTACACAAACAAACACACATCGGCTTAACTTTTGGCAATGAATTCAAATATATGTATTTTATTTACTTCAGGCCAATTTCTGCAACAAATTTTTCTAAAAACAGAGACATTCTGATATCTGTCAGGGAGGTGTTCATTGGGAGCATCTCTTGAGATCCAAACACTAGCTGTCTGTTGTATGAATGAAGTTGACACTATTTAATTTGATGCTAAATCTGATGTTGAGTCATACACTGAACCTGATGATGACTCTGATGCCAGCTTTATAAATGTAATATGCCTAAGGCCAAAATAAATTAAGTTTTTCCAATAACCTGACCCTAGTTTAAGCCTTCTGACCTACCTATCCTATTTTCTGAGACCATGTTATCGGAATCACACAATTTTGGATTCCACCTAACAACCACACCATATGCACATTTATTTTGCAAACAGAATAATAGTGTTAGAAAATTCACAAAATGAAGACATGTACCTAGCAATAAGACCATGTTGACAGCAACAGCCAAGTTTACATGTATATTGATGTTGTAATATCAATAGGGACACATAATATTAAGTAGATGGTCAAGTACATAAATTATGATTATGATTCCTTGAACAAGTCTCACCCAAATTAAAAAATTCACAAACATAATCTGGAATAGAAAGACTATTATATAAATGAGGTGAATAATAGCTGTCACTTTACCCAATACCATTCTCTTTTCATTCCAGATTTTCATATTTTAGGAGGTGGATCCTTTCCCAGCTTGGCCTTTTTAGAAAAGGACCCAAGGCATTGTCAGAGATTGAGGACATTGCATCAGCTGTTCAGGTTTGTAAATGACAATTTCTTGCCTCATCCCCAAATGCTTTTTACAGTGTAATGTTGAAAAATGATGTTAAAATGAAGTGGAAAAATGAACTGTTTAACAGTTTGCTGTCTATGCATTAAATATTTTCAAGTGCCAGTTTATTCCTAGCCCTTTCACTACTTACAATGCTTTTAATTATTGCTAAACATAAAGTTGGTTAATTTTTATAGACCAATAACTAGTTGCAATAGTGACGGTTTCATTAGTACAACTGACCAGATAACGTTCAATAGTGCTATAGGCATGGCAAAGTGTCTGACTGTGTGTGTGTGTGTGTGTGTGTGTGTGTGTGTGTGTGTGTGTGTGTGTGTGTGTGTGTGTGTGTGAACAACTTAAAGTCAAAAACTGCTGGACCGATTGCTTTTATTTTTGGTGGTCATGTTACTTTCAAATTGGGTGTCTATTTGGAAAATTGTGCATATGAAAATGACTGCATCAGAGATGTGCGTTTTGGATTAAAAATGTGAGTGTTGGTCAAAATTTAAATCCAAAAATACTCAGCAGATTGGGCTGAAATTTAATGGGGTGCATCTAGGGGTGTATTAAGCATATAATGATCTCATCAGTGATATGCAAATTATGTGTAAAAATGTGAATTTTGGTCAAAAAATTTGTATCTCAAGAAGTACTGGGTCAATGAGAATGAAACATGGTGAGATGTTTCTAGAAAGGTTATTCTGCAGATATTCTTAAAACATTTAGTAATCTTGACCACGCACTGAACAACGACCAAATGGCAGTATATATTGATTACATAACATCATCTGGTAGGCTAGTGAGTAAACATTGAAAAATCTATGCAAATATCCCTAGTAACCATGACCACGCCAATAGCAAGAGCCAAACAGTGGTGTATTTCACAAAGAAAGCAACAGGGATTAATAGACAAGTGAATAAATGTACAAGACATGTATGTACATTTGCCTAGCAACAAGTTCACAACCATGGCAACAGACAAATGATCGCATATATTGCAGAGATAACAACATGGTTGTATAGGCAACTGGATAGTCAGCAAATGAACACCTATACCTAACATAGATCAGAATGTGGATAAACATTTTTAAAAACTGTACAGTTGTGCTGCAATGCCATTGGCACTTCTTTTTCTTATTCATTTGCTAAATTACAGATGGAATTGACAAATGGATCTGGCAGTACTGTTGGTGCAAATGAAATGGTTGCCATACTAAGAACAAAATATAATTTGAAAGTGACAAGGTAAATACTTCTTCCTGCATGCTCTGTAGTACATCCGTGTGCATCTTGTTATTGTATATTAGAAATACTACCGATGTCAGTTTTCATGCTTCATTAATCTCACTCAGTCACCAAGAAAACTTGTCAAGTTGATCATCTTGAAAGTCTTCTGAGATATCTTGAAAAGTTAACACTACAATAAGCATAACGAATATAAATGAATATAAAGTGAAGGTTATGCCAGAAAATATAGGTATTTCATAAAAGTATAATTCTAATGAGTTGTTGTATTGTTTACATCGTATAGATTACACAACCTTTCAACAAAAAACTGACAGTAGAAGTTTTACTTTTTAGGGCTTCTTTTCTCCTGGGCTACTGCCTCATGGGTATTAAGTTGATATGAATGATTCATCATGCAACTTTTGACAGTTCATATCTGCTGAATAATCATGAGGCAGGAAAAGAAGCCCTACAAAAACAATGTTAATTTTCTGTGTGTCTGTTTTATTCTAATGTTGTTTCTGCAAATTTAAATAAGTTGCCTTTCATAAATCAACTGTGCTGTCTTGCCAAATATAGCTCAGTGCTGTTCGAAAAGTTCACATTTTTTTAACACTACAGTTTCCCTTCTGCCAAGTCACGTGTGAATAGGGAGCCAGTTCCGTTAAATAAGTCTAGTAATGTTTTGATTGATGGCTAAGCCTATGTTATGTTCTGCTTTCAGGGCTATCGTGCGACAAATTGTAAAGATTTTGGACCCGGAAGGAGTGCAACAACGACACTTACATCGCTTGATACGGCGTGAATACATATGTAAAGGACCAAATTATGTCTGGCACTATGGTATGTATTTTTAAGATTGTAATATAGTATTACATTTTACAGTTAGGCTAGTCCAAATAAATTAGTTGGTTAACACCAGTTTGTGGCCCCCAGTGGCAAAGTTGACAGGATCTACCACTTTGGGTCCTGTGTGTTCATCTGTCTGTTTGTCCATCTTTGTCTGTGTCCACCTGTATCTCTGACCAATTTCAACAAAACTTTCAGTAAACTATCCTGTGCATATGCATGTCATTGTTTTCTGGACTAACATCCAAATTGGCATCCATTCAGTCATATAGAAGTAAAATATTCAAGGGAGGGGGGGGGGACTGCAGAACTGCGTCATCTATGAAGACTTGCTCTCTCTGAATCAAACTTTTGGCATATCTGGCCATTGTTTTTGAATAGATGTTCTTCTCTTACCAATACCCACATAGCTTACATACAATATTTCTTCCACAGATGGCTACGATAAACTTGTACCCTATGGTTTAGCAATCCATGGCTGCATTGATGGGTAAGTTGCACCGTTTGATATGTCAGAGTATACTGCCTTAATATAACTCCAGTGATGTGTATCTGTGTTGGTGTCACTGAGGGACCGTCTACTAAGCCAAGTTTATACACACAGTATTGTATTTTACTGCCAACTGCATGTTAATCATTACTTTTATGTAAACTAATATGATGTAATACAAGGTATTTTTGCCTGGATGACAAATTAGAAAATTACAAATGTAAGGTTGCAATACACAATCAACTAAAAAGTGACGGAAGCTGAAATCCAAACCTCATTCCTGTGCTTTGAAATGCACATTCCTTTGCTTGGCATACATACACTAAGGTACAGAGGAACACCAAGTCTTGTGTTTCACTTTAATTGTTTAATCATGACAAATTTCCGTCTTCTTATTGATTTCAATATTTCAATCTAAGCCTGGTGTGTTATGATCAGGAGATTTGTACATTTCAGCTCATGGCATTCTCACCAATTATTGCCCGTATTTGTCTTCATTTTTTCAGGTTTTCTCGTAAGGTCATATGGTTGAAAGTATGTGCATCCAACCGTGATCCAAAGAAAGTTGCTGCTTTTTATGTTGATGCCATAAAGAAACATAAAGGTGCAGTTGTCAATCAAAGTTTAAGAGTCTCTGCAGATATACATACAATTAAACATTTAAATGAAGTGTTTTTTTATTTCACCCTTTCCTGTTACCACATAATTAGTCACTGAATAAGATGATGTCCTATATCTCTTTTCTTTTTGGGAAATGTGCATCCAAACTGTCTAATCAAATTGTATACTGTCTTTGAGGAGGTTTGTCACAGATCCCTCTCTCTCTCTCTGAGTGGGAACAATTCACCTGGAACACCAGTGTGGTATTAACTATTTTACCTGTATTATTGTACTAATAAATTAGGTTCAGTTATTATCAAAATATTTTTATGCATTACAAAAACCCCTGTAGTAAGCCATTTCCATTTTGCTGTGCTTTTCAATAAGGTTGTCCCCGAATAGTACGTGCAGATCATGGAACAGAAACTGGTGTTATAATGACAATCCAGGCATTGCTCAGAGCTAATGGTGATGATGCCTTCGCTGAAAACAGCTACTGGTATGGTCGTTCAACTGCTAATCAGGTATTTAGCTATTTTAAGTTACTACTATTGTCCTAGCTGACATTATACAGTTGTATTTTATCTGTAAGAGAACATTTTGGCAGAGATACTTCCCAAAGCACTGAAGTTCATTTTCATCTACAACAGACTGAAGATAGTGACATGGTAGTCCTGCTTGCAGACAGAATAAGTCAACCCTTCCTTCCCCTTCTGCAACTAGGACTAGCTAATCGTGTACACCGTCTGCATATAGGACTAGTCACGGAGTAGACTTTCAATGTCTATGCGTTTTCAAGGTGATGTGCTGATACCAGCTGATGTATTTTGACTTTGACCAAAGAATTTACTATGTAAACAGCAAGCCATGTTGTGGATTTTACTTGCCAATCCAAGTTCAGAAAGGGTAGCTACTAGGTATTTGACTGCAGAGAAATTCTTCCCTTATCTCAGCAGTGACTTTCTTTACTGATAACATAAGATTGTGCAAGACCACCATAGCACAAATATACCATTTCTCTGTAGGGTTGGTCTTTGAATTTTGAAATGTTACATCTTAATTTTAATGAACATGAAAAGAGTGGTGTATATTTTTGATCATGGACTGTTTATGGTTAGTCCATCACAAAATACAGCGCTTTTTCCCCAAACCAAGTCAAACCAAGCAAGTAAATGAACTATCAAGATCAGTGATCCTGGTTACAAAGTTTCATGTTGAGATAGACACGTCATTATTAAACGTTTCAACTTATTATTTTCTTTTCTTGCAGCGCATTGAAAGATGGTGGGGAATATTACGAATGAAAGGTGCAGACTGGTGGATTAATCATTTCAAGGTAATACCTTTTGTAGAACAAAATTTCACAATGTATGAAAAAGATAATATCAGTGGTATTTTGGTAGATCATTTAACATAGTGAACTTACAGACAGAACTTTGAGATTGTCACTTGGTATTATTTGTATTTGTCTGTCCTACTATTATGGTGTCATGAGGCTGACATGAATATAAAATGATGGTGTTGTTTGAAAGTATGCCTAGCAACATCATTCCTATAGCAACAGCAAAATACAGTTGTGCAACGCCATTGGTGTTATTTGTGAGATCTAGTCCACACAAAAACACACACACACACACACACTCTTCAGGTCAAAACATTTGCACACTGGTCCATTTTCACCTACAAACTGGCCTTCATTCAAAGGCCTGTATTTTTAAGTTTTGTGTAACTGCAAACAGTGTCCTGATCCCATGTTCTTCCTGTCTTTGAAAATATAATATTCTTTTTCACATAGGATATGGTGTTCAGTGGAAATCTGTGCATTGGTAATACCTTACATGTGTAAGTTATTCATCATATTACTTATCGGCTTCTACAAGTGTTGCAGGCATGCTCTGTCTATGTTATGACCTAGGCATGTATGTGTGTGTGTGTGTTACTTGAACTACAACATCAATGGGCCGAATATTTTGATATTTTGTTGGGATGTTGGTTTTGGTGTTCAGTCGTAAAATTGTGTGAATGAAAGGATTGCTCCAAACATTGATCTGTGTTTTAATGTGTCGAACAAAAGATATTAAAGGGAAACACCACTCCAGAAAACATACACATATTCATAAACTGTAGTTTCTGGATAGTCATTTCATGATCTTATGTCACCTACAATTATTTGCAATTTCATGATTTTATTTTACCAACATTTCAATTGCTTCAGATTTCAGAGAAACATGAAGTTGATCTTGTGCATTTATAGTGTCTTTTCTATGGGCTGTTGCATCATGGGAGATAGCAGAAATGCATTATTCATTGGGTGATAATTGAATATTCACAAGTAACATGCTACACATTCAAAGTGAATATTAATTGTTAATAATATATTTCATAGACACTGATCAAATTTAACCATGGTGGCATTAGAAAAATGTGAAGCTACTCTGAGATGCACCAGAAACATCAAAAACAGCTCCATAAAATCTTAAAAGATGGAAACCAGATTCTTAGTTATCCAAGAGACATTGCAAACTCACTGAACAAGTACTTTTCAACTATTATCCAAAATTTTAAAGAATCTAATGATTTGTATTTGTAAATTTGAAATTGGAACAGTATATTTCATCAAGAAGGAAAACTTTCAAAAACTTACTAAATGTTTCTATGCTTCTTCCCTCAGTATGTGTATTCAATTTTGTTACTTGCGTTTGCTGCAACATGAACTGAATCAAGTTGCTGAAAGGTGGAATCACCACAGAATACGAAGGCAGACAAAAGGAGATGTTGTTTCAGGAATCCCAGAGATTTTGTTTACCTGTCCAGAACTTCAAGGTATGTATTGTAATTTATTTCAACATCTTAACATCATACATATGGATATCCAGTTGAAAAGTTTTCCATGTTATGTTTCTTGTTTATTCATCATAGACATTGTCTATAACCAAAATGACAAGAATGGAACTGTTTGTGGCTAGTAGGAAATACACCTCAGTACAAGTCAATTAGCTGTTATTCCCAATATTTTTCTTTGTTCAGCCACAGGAAATACGAGTGACCTAGGGGCCTTTGTCACTACAAGTTGCTACGTGAGTAGTGACAACCCTTGGGTCACAATAACTTTCCAGGTGAATGACGAAAAATATTGGAGAATAACATAATTTTACCTGTGCCAGTAATGTCACAGAAAAAATGGGGAAAGTATTGACATTTTTTGACTCACACTTTGAACATAGCAAAACCAGTGACATTGACATGCACTCACAGAACGAGTAGCATATATACTCCATATTTTTTTTTCAACTTGGTTTGTGCATAGTGTAACGTATTGTATGCAGTATTTTCTATAGACCAATAACTGAAATTCACTAGACTTTATTTTGTTACAGATCGACCAAACTGCAGAGATTATATGCACACAGTGGATACAGATTCAGAGCTATTCACATATTGCCAGCAACAATGTGACAATGACAACTTTGGTAATGAAGACTTTGAAATAATTGCCAACGATCTATGTCAGATGAACGGTTGGAACAGTGTACCCACAAATGCAGCAGAAGCAAAGGAACTGTACTTAAAGTTAACTCCTGGTATTGATGGCATGTTGTAATGTTTAGAATATGACAGGTGTGACATATTACAAAATAAACAAGCCCATTGTCAACAAATCTTTGAGAAGTTCAGTAATCATTGCTGTTTTAGAGTGACTTTACACTTACACTTGTCAGGAGGAATTGAACTCCTTGCATGCATGCTAAAGAATGTTGAATACTGAAGGGACTTTGCAAGAAATTCACATGTTACTCATTTAAGCCATTGTGTTTTGATTTTGGTTGTTTTTTTACATTTGTGGACCCAAAATGTATTTTTAGTCAATATGGTGTGACAGAAATGTGACATTTCTATAAGTTGAAAACCACTGTCACAGTGATAAACAGTCCTAACTTTTGTTAGAATTCTAAATTTTAGGAACTTGCCATGTGTTCAATTTTTTGTGATAGAACATTAATCAATAAAATATCAACAATTTTATAGATTAAAGTATTGAATGTAATTCATAATTTCTTACACAGTCATACTATTCACACAAACATCACACTCCTACTAAATAAACAGGAGAAAGGTTTCAAGAAAAAAATAATATTTATTGGAACAAGCGACCCATCGGTCAGAATAGCTCCTCTACATATTTTTTTAATTTTGTTAACATGTATAGAAATGGTTCTGTTGTTCAGCTCTTCCACTATACAGTTTTGTTTTAGCAAAGTAATAAAGTGGTTAGTGGTTCTGTTGTTCAGCTCTTCACTATACAGTTTTGTTTTAGCAAAGTAATAAAGTGGTTAGTGGTTCTGTTGTTCAGCTCTTCACTATACAGTTTTGTTTTAGCAAAGTAATAAAGTGGTTAGTGGTGCTGGTGTTCAGCTCTACCACTATACAGTTTTGTTTTAGCGATGTAATAAAGTGGTTAGTGGTGCTGGTGTTCAGCTCTACCACTATATAGTTTTGTTTTAGCAAAGTAATAAAGTGGTTAGTGGTTCTGTTGTTCAGCTCTTCACTATACAGTTTTGTTTTAGCAAAGTAATAAAGTGGTTAGTGGTGCTGGTGTTCAGCTCTACCACTATATAGTTTTGTTTTAGCAAAGTAATAAAGTGGTTAGTGGTTCTGTTGTTCAGCTCTTCACTATACAGTTTTGTTTAGCAAAGTAATAAAGTGGTTAGTGGTTCTGTTGTTCAGCTCTTCACTATACAGTTTTGTTTTAGCAAAGTAATAAAGTGGTTAGTGGTGCTGGTGTTCAGCTCTACCACTATACAGTTTTGTTTTAGCAAAGTAATAAAGTGGTTAGTGGTGCTGGTGTTCAGCTCTACCACTATACAGTTTTGTTTTAGCAAAGTAATAAAGTGGTTAGTGGTGCTGGTGTTCAGCTCTACCACTATACAGTTTTGTTTTAGCGATGTAATAAAGTGGTTAGTGGTGCTGGTGTTCAGCTCTACCACTATATAGTTTTGTTTTAGCAAAGTAATAAAGTGGTTAGTGGTTCTGTTGTTCAGCTCTTCACTATACAGTTTTGTTTTAGCAAAGTAATAAAGTGGTTAGTGGTTCTGTTGTTCAGCTCTTCACTATACAGTTTTGTTTTAGCAAAGTAATAAAGTGGTTAGTGGTGCTGGTGTTCAGCTCTACCACTATACAGTTTTGTTTTAGCGATGTAATAAAGTGGTTAGTGGTGCTGGTGTTCAGCTCTACCACTATATAGTTTTGTTTTAGCAAAGTAATAAAGTGGTTAGTGGTTCTGTTGTTCAGCTCTTCACTATACAGTTTTGTTTAGCAAAGTAATAAAGTGGTTAGTGGTGCTGGTGTTCAGCTCTACCACTATATAGTTTTGTTTTAGCAAAGTAATAAAGTGGTTAGTGGTGCTGGTGTTCAGCTCTACCACTATATAGTTTTGTTTTAGCAAAGTAATAAAGTGGTTAGTGGTTCTGTTGTTCAGCTCTTCACTATACAGTTTTGTTTAGCAAAGTAATAAAGTGGTTAGTGGTTCTGTTGTTCAGCTCTTCACTATACAGTTTTGTTTTAGCAAAGTAATAAAGTGGTTAGTGGTGCTGGTGTTCAGCTCTACCACTATACAGTTTTGTTTTAGCGATGTAATAAAGTGGTTAGTGGTGCTGGTGTTCAGCTCTACCACTATATAGTTTTGTTTTAGCAAAGTAATAAAGTGGTTAGTGGTTTATATGTCTCACTATTAAACACATTTCACAGAAAGTTGGTAAAATATTGTTATTATAGTCACCATTTTACAAAAAATCTATTGTTATGAAAATTACACAAAATCTCAGAAAAATAATGACTGGGGAATGCACACACTCAAAAAAGGGTTTTGATGTTGGCTTTAAATCATTCCAGTGTCTTACAGCTTTAACCCTGGAAATAAACTAGGGATCTAAAATAATTTTGAATAATAATTTGAATTTCAATTTTCTAACAAATTTGCCAAAATCACTGTCCATAATTTGTCAACAACATTCCACTTGTAGTAGACATAACATCGTCTGATAATTAATAGTCTATGGACCTGCTTGCAGGTGGTGCACACATTTTGTTAGTCCTGCTTGCATACGGAACAAGTCGCCCCTTCAGTGTTGAGGGTCGTGTCAGTAATATAGACCTGTGCCCTTCTGCAAGATGGATTAAATGTAGTCTACTTAAGACTATAGCACATTACATTGCTTGTTTGACGTCAATGGTGTCCTTTTTAAAAGTTTCAGATTACTTAGTCTTGTGACTGATTTCCAATATGGCATCGGTCACAATGATCATTAACATATTAATTTTTTTTAAATTACAAAAAAAAAAAAAAAAAAATCATCAAAAATAGAAAGATGTGTTGACTTGAAATTAACAAATCTGAGTAAGGTACCCTCTCTACGCATCGACACACCAGATATCAATGCAATCTGACGAGTAGTATTTGAGATAATGAAAATATCATTTTTGAAAGAAATCCTATAAAACTGAAAATGGCACAGATCAATTTGGCATTGTGTATTGTCATCTATAAACATGAACTGCACCTCAAAACATATTTATAACTAAACCTCACAGCAATGAAAAAAACACTTCATCAAAGTTTGTCAAGGTTTCATCATGTTCTTCGTCTCCCTCCTGAAAAAGAAGGCAAGATTGATAAGACAGTATCCTTCAGTATAACCACACATATAAAATAGTGCCAATGGCATTGTAGCACAACTGTACCGTTTTAAAAACTGTTTACCCCACCTGCTTATCTGGATATAGGAATTCATTTGCCTATCCAACCTTGTCATAGCAACATATGCAATCATTTGGCTGTTACTATGGGTGTGGTCAATTTGCTAGACATATTTGCGTATAGTTTTTTGAATGTTCATTTGTCGATGAATATCAATGTCTCTCTCTCTCTGTCTGTCTCGCTGTGTCTGTCAGTCTAATCTCTCTCTCTCTCTCTCTCTCTCTCTCTCTCTCTCGCTGTCACTATGTATATACATGTATATATATATATAAGGGTTTTAAACTATATTATTCCTATATTTGATCGCTAAGTTAATAGGAAAGCTTTGCTAAGTTACTATACACTTCAGATAGGGGTTTTAGTCACAGATTCTCATATTCCAACATTATTATTGGAGTAGTATGTATTCATTTTGATTAATATTTTGGTCTTGACCAACATTTCATAAAAGTTTCAATACAGTGTAAAAATACACAAGCAGAATAAAGTAGATATTCACCTCTTTGACAAACAACATCAGAGGCAGAGAGCAAATGTATATTATCTCTGCACTGGTTGTACAGCTGTAAGTGTGTTGACATCCGTCAACACAATTTGCCTTCCCAGTACCACAGTTGAGCGAGAAATTTGGTGGCAAATCTTCTACTTCACTACATACCCAATCAAATACATCCTGAAAAAAAGTTGACTATTAATATTATGACAAGTAACTTTGTATGCATAATGAGTACATTGATGTCTCTGTAGCCTGCTTGTGTATTAATCTATTATGTCTGAAAAAACAACTGAATGTCAATATAGCATAGAATAAATAAATTTAATCAAACTTTAAGTGGCAACAGAAGAGACAAAAAAGTATAGGATAGCCCTGTTTTCCATGTAAACTACCCTAAAGCAGGCCTGTGATGCCAATACATTTCTTTCTCTTTCTGAGCTGTGACAACATCAATCTGCATATCTCACTGCATAAATATATGGCAGATATTTTTCAAAATATTCTGAACTTACTTTTAGGCTATCCATTCTTCGAAACGGCCTCTCTATTACACTTCCCTTATAGTAGACAGACACATTTTGTCTGTTATCATTTACAGCAGGCAGTGATAAATATGCCAATCGAGTTGCAGCTACCTACCAAAAAAAGAAGAAAGAATTTTCAATTTTGACATTTTCTGAAAGGTAGAATTCAAAGCTTTTCAGAAAGATGCAGCCTCCTTTTGTCAATGCCATGTCTTTTGAAGTAACCTCTGTCCTTTTATTTGCACAACAACAGTAAACAGGATTATGACACACACATTATTTGTTGCTTACAACTTCCCCTCTATTATCTATGCTTATAAGGACCTTCTTTGGGAAACTATTTTGCACAGTTGATATGTATCCCCTATCTTGATGAGGGTCACACTTTATTCTGTTTGGCCATATCCCATCATTTGATAGGTACGTGGATTGTGGTTTGGGGCCAGAATACTAAACATGTTAGTTTTGTGATGGTAATAGGCTTTTTATTGATATCAGATAATGGATAGGTCACATGACCTTGTCTATGACATTTGTGTGCATGTAGCTGCTTTGAAGACAACAATGTTGCCAGACATCCAGTAGTTATCACAGAATAAACGTTCACCGTTGGTTTTATTTCACTAGCTGTCTGAACCACAGAAAGCACTAATATACATGTACATACTACACAATGGAAATAAACACTAACAAAATGCATGTATTGCATGCATCGTAGGTACTAATTTGTATCATATTGTACATCAAAATATTACTGGTGTAAATAAGTTACAGAAATTACAGACCTCAGTCTACATTTGTAAAGAGAGAAAATACTTTGGGTCTATGTTCTATGTGACACAGATGTTGCAGACTTCAAACTACATTAATTTTGTATACACATCAAAATACTAACTTGCTTAGATTTTGTACATCAGAATGAATGCTAGGGATGTCATTTGAAAGTACATAATTAGACACTTTGAAGACAACAAGGTTGCATTTTAATAATAACATTCACCTTTATTTCCCCTAGGCAATAGTATTACTAATAGTTTCTGTATGATAATAGTATGAAAGATGGTAAAGTTGCCTACCTCTTTTCGCTTTCTCAGTTTCAATTCTACTGATTCCTGTAAAATAAAAAATGATAGATATTATTGAGATTAATAGGCCACACTTCACCAAAATAAGTAAATATACAAAAAATCTTGTAAAAATAAAAAGTTAATCTAAATAATTTGTAAACAAAAATTGTTAGTTTTGTTTTTTGTGTTTGTGGATGACTCACAAGAGAAAAGGGATTCGGAAAACAGCAGTAATAGAAATGACAATACAAGAAAGTAGTAGAATACACTGGGAACTCAGCTCTTTATATGCACGCGCATTCCAACTTGTAACTGGAACTTACATCACACAAGAAATATCGATTTGATCGTCTGCCTTATCGCCTGGCTGCATGCTGATTGGTTGATTATATGTATGACGTATGACTATATAATGAGTTCATCATAAAAGACATCAATGTTAACAACAACGTATAACACAAAATATGAATCAATAAATGTAACTCACGATCGTGTTTTTTTAACAAGACCAGACCTGTGTGACAGCCATAATGAGGCTTGGTGCTTTACTCATGTGACATGACAGTTACAGCCATAATGATGTAGGCTTGGTGCTTTACTCATGTGACATGACATTTACAGCCATAATGATATAGGCTTGGTGCTTTACTCATGTGACATGACAGTTACAGCCATAATGATGTAGGCTTGGTGCTTTACTCATGTGACATGACATTTACAGCCATAATGATGTAGGCTTGGTGCATCACTCATCACACATGACATTTTATTACACGCCCTCAGACAATTGTATTGCAAAATAAACAATTACATGCCTGCCATGCACAGGTGGGGGATGGTTGAAATGTTGATTATCAGTTAGTTATCATCCTATTGTGTTTATTGTGTCTCTCTTACTGTCAGTGTAAAGTTCAAATGTGTTTACCTTTGTGTCAAAAACATAATGTGACATGAGTAAAACACCAAGCCTACATCATTGGAGCTGTAACTTTTTGATGCCCCCTTCTGGGATTTAGCTGAACACATGGAATTTTAGTGTGCAGCTTTTCCCTATTCAGGCATGCATTCAAATACTTGGCAGCAAAATATTAAAGAATTTACCCTTCTATGCTTTGGTGATCCTATCTTCATAGGGGACATTACATCTGCCGCAGCAGGTTCATCAATAACTACAGTTTTCACTGAGTCATCACCGTGTGTACTCTCTTCCTGTTCTGGCTCAGGTGCTACATCCTCAGGAACATCTTCCTCAACAATTTCATTTACTTTATCATGTTGGCTTGACAATGACTTTGTCAGATTTTGCTGTCAACAGGATAAAACAAAATCCTAAGGTAAACACAAATACATTAAAAATATGTTTGATTATATCACTTAAAAGTATTTAATGAGATGACCATGCAGTGCTCTTGATCAGTGATAACAGATAACATGACCAAGTGTCAATACTGGAGTGGCTGCTAGCTGCAATTATATCACAGCCTGGTTTTTTATTTTGGTTGGTTACATATACCAGCTGACATGTGTATCAGTAAATCTCTGAATTCACAAGCTGCTATGATTAGAAATATTTATGCCCTCATACACATACATCAATTAAGAGCAATTACATTGATAAACCTTTCGCATCACAAATACATTCTAGCATGTGCGTGTGTGTGCTTGATTCAAGCAAACTCTTGCATACATGTGGCAACTAATTTGTAGAATCACGAGTCACAGTAAAGTGCAGAAGTATATGACTTAATTACTGTCTTCAATGTCACATGATCACCAAATAGAGTTTGGTTATATCTATATTATTGATTCAAGAGACTATTACAAAGCTAGAAAATCCCTGACAAATCCCAGAACTTAATAAACAATAAACTGTGAGAGTGATGATCAATCAAAGTATTTTTATTACGCAATCACTATTTATAATGTAGCAGCACAGCTATTACTCAATTTTTACACAAAGTATTGTAAACTGTCACAAGTGTAAGAAAATGCCCTATCATTATGTCCACAAACCTTGTCTTGCCTCTTCTTGTGTATGAATGAATTTCTTAACTGCAATTTTGCTGGAAAAAAAATAAAATTGCACTATATTATAATAGCAATCATAACATAATGCACAAAACATGTACATATTTAGTCAATTTGTGCACTCTGAATTAAGTATGGAGACTTTTACTGTTTAGGAAGTGCAATACCCTATAACTACACCTGAAATATTTTGCCTAAAGCAATACTGACCTAAATTAGTACAATTCTTCTGTCAATCATTTAGATACAGCAGTGCTCAGAACATTTCCTATTCAGTAGTGGACAATTAAAATGATACCTTTGAAGTGACTGAAAATTCAATCTCCTTGTCAAAATATCAAACATACAAATACTGAACAGATACAAAGTAATTGTGGGTGCCTCTGATGTAGTTTATACAATGGGTTGATCAGGTTCTTTTATCTGTGGATAATGACTTACTCTCATACACAATAGAAACTGATAGACCCTATACATCTTGCATCAGGGTCACCTGCTGTTACACTGTATCAAGGTATAAACATTTACATAATAGTGTGATAAGGGAGAGACTTGTCAGCAACTTCAAAGCCAGTTTTAGCTGTCTATAACTAATATACCATGTTGGGAACTGGTGGTAGAGTTGTAATTCACTTGGGCTAAACATTTGCAGCCTGAGTGGATGGCATATTGCATGTTATTTTCAAAATGTCTTGCAGATAGTGGTATTCCAGGTATTCAGGCATATTTACACATACTTATTATACTTTCAGTCACACCACAAACAATCAAGGACCAAGTCCTGTATACAAATCTGGGATAATTTTGTGTACAAAGATACAGCACATCAAATGTATATAGTAAGGTTCAACTGCTGTCTTTAACTTTATCAGTATATTGCTACTCGGCATCACAAATTGTTCATCCAGGAAAATTGTGATGTATACATCAATAGAAATTGCATTTTAAAACATTTAATACAACATACTTTTCCCAGTATACATATATACCGCAAATTTCCAACTGCTTACTCTTCTACTTTGTTGCTGTTGGTACAGTTTCTCATATGTGAACTCGCTTGGTTTTTCCAGCTTGACAAATTCTCCTATTTCATCTAGTTTATATGGGACTAAACTAACATTGTCAAACTGTACTTCTGCCAATCTTGCCCAGTCCTCAGCATTGGACTGTGTATCAACCATCAGTTTTACATAACCTTTGTTCCCACACTCTGTGGGAAGGCATGGTGGGGTCTTCTTTATAATACCACTATCTTTTATAAGCATGCTTATATGAAGTTCCTGGAAGACAAGTTATAATAAATATAACTGGTGTACTTAACTTGCACTTGTTTGTGCATACTCAGCATTTACAAGCACTGCAGGGTGATACTAAAACATTATTGTCAACATGTGCACAAATAAGATATAGGCGAGTTCAGCAATGTCCCTTCAGTACAAAATAACATGTGCATAATTTAAGGAAACATTGCTGAAATTGATGAACGTTGATATTATCGTTCCAAAAAAAATCCATGAGTTTGTTGTCATGCATACTTGCTGTGTTTTCTATTGCACTTTAACTTGCTATGCAAGTGGACATATCAGAAATGAAAAATGAAAATACCCTGTGTATGTCACACTTGTTCATGGGGTTCTTATCTTGACATAAAGTTATCTTGATTAATTGTGTTGTAAAATTGTTGTTACTTGAAGACAGCTATATCACATCTAAGTGCATCTCTTGTAAAATGCAAGACAAAAAGTTAGCAGTATGGGACTTTACCCATGCATAGACGTGCGTTAGAGATCAGTTGTGTGTTTCAATATTTTGTTTTGGTGTTGTACTAATTTGGACGAAAACAATTACATTTTCTATTAAACGCCTTTTTAGTGGTTCACAATCTTTCCATGTAGCAGTTTACTGTAAATATTAAATGCAACCACCTTCAAATACATATCATAAACACACACTTTGAATACAGTGATTGAAAACATTCTTCAGTAAATTTGGATGTGGTATGTCATTTTTGAACACATACCACATCTGCTATCAAGACAAAAAATTAAACCCACATGACTTGACAATGTAGGGTTAATGTTATTGAGGCAGTATTATTTAAAAAATATCACCAATGTAGTTGAGGCACAACTGTACAGATTTTAAAATTGTTTATCCACCTGCTAATCCATACTAACTATTGGTGTTCATTTAGTTGCTAAATGACTATCCAGTTGCGTGTTCAACCATGTTGTTATTTTTGCAATATACATGATCATTTGGCTGTTGCTATGGGTATGGTTTTGTTGCTTGGTATATTTTGAACACATATTGCCTGGCCATGAGGGTTATAGCACCCGTTTATTACACCCGAGGGACTGTGAGTTACCAGAATCACATGCTATTTCCCGAGGCCAAAGGCCGAGGGAAATAGCATGCGATTCTGGTAACTCACAGTCACGAGGGGGTAATGAACGAGTGCTATAGCCCGAATATAGGCCAGGCAATATGTGTTTTATAATATACATCATGCTGTGAACTTGCGGTGGCAGACGACATCGTCAGAAGCCGCCATTTTTACCTGCTGTGAACTCGCGGTGGTCACATGACCATGTAATAGTTGATGGAACTATTTCCCTAGGGAAAGTCATTCTATTTTCCTATCACGTGACTGATTCTAGCGAATCATGGCACAGCATTATCACTAGGTATATTATAAACATAAATATTGGGAATGTTTATCCAGTTGTCCATTAATCACTGTTGTCATACCTTTAATGCCGAAACGCCAGAAGTGTTTGGTTTTCTTCTTTTCATATTAACCTCTTCTTGCTTTGTTTTGAAGCTTTTGCAAAGAAGGCGCTTCAAAGCATCTTTACCATCTGTAATTAATTGAAAATGAGTTACAGATGAACTAAAAAGCATTTGCTGGGAGCAAAAATACATACATTGTAATGGGCAAACAATCAGTGCTGATAAAACTATTGCACTGCAAATTAAGATGTATGAGTATGTAGTTGATGTTACTTTTCATACATTACATTTGGCTAACGAATGCGCTAACTTTTCACCGAGGGTCTCTCTCATGAACCCATATGAGGGATGGCCCTCACTGGACTTCTTGGGAGACAAGTGTTTATATACTTAAAGAACTATCCAGTATAAATAAAGATTATTATTATTATTATTATTATTATTATTATTTTTATTATTATTATTATTATGTTGTTGTTGTTGTTGTTGTTGTTGTTTCTATTTACATGCACAATCTGTCATTGCAGTGGATGTGACTGAAATAGGCATGTCCATCTCTATTGCTACAGCATTTTAAAATTCCTTCTAGAGATCCAAAGGTGCAGTATGCCAGTTTTCTACTTATAATGTTTAAAATTGGCAGCCATATAGCCAAGACATACAGGGATCTTTGTGAACATGAGATATGGTCACTATCATAAGCTTGTATTTAATATCTGAATTAGGCAGTGTTAAAATCATGTCTAAAGAGTTCTACAGTGCCACCAAACATCAAAACTTCAACAGGCAATGGACAATAATTTTCAGACGTCTGCCACTTGATTCCAAGAGCATTGAACAAACAGGTCAAAACACTATCAATCTGCAAAGTTCACATGATACCTTACATATAACAAGTTGGGTCGAAATAGGTGACATCAATCCGAGCTTAAGAGACTATTATGCACAGAAGAAAAGACAGTCATTAAAAAAAAATAGGCTAGTTTATTACATTTATCAGGAACACATTACCTTGAGATAAGTCTTCTCTTCTGTTTGACATCTGCAAATAAAAATACAGAAACTTCTTAAAATTTAATTTCTAATCATGGTGGCATGAGAACATAATTATCAATAAAAGTACCAATTATAGCACAAGTGTAGAGTAAAATTTAGTTTTCTATTATGGGTATGTGGTTTTGGTAATAGGCATATCTGCATGCATTTTTGGAATGTTTATTCATTTGCCTTCCCTCACTGGTGTTACTGCTGATAGCAAACCATGGAGGAACGAAAGTTGTTACAAACAGGGTAAGTAAAAAAACGGATTGGATTAACACTTGGCTCAGCATTTCGGAACAGTTTTATGGCCTCTTTCTGGTGTATATGAAATGCCTGGGGAACTGAAAAATTGTTTATGAACAGTGAATTATTATGTAAGGTGGCCATATAATTGTTCTTATCAAATGATGGACTTAATACAAGTCTATACTTTCAACACATTGAGCAGTGTTATTATTCCAATTCAGTTGTTTACTTTCCCTAATTAATTGTCACAGGTTATGTTTGTCCTTGGTCTGATGTCTCAAGTTGTATATTGTCATTATACAACATGGTATACATGTTGTATTGGAGATGATCTTTTTGCTAAGGGCATTTCCATATTTATTTTTAAAAAAATGATTACTGCCTACCCATCCCTGTCATTATATTTGCAATAGCCTGTCATTTGACTGTAGCACAGGGTGTTGTCATGGTTGCTTGGGCCACTTATGTAAGTATATCACACTCATAATTTGCAGACTAACATATTTAGAATTATTACCAAATTTCATCCCAAGAGGTTTGAACGGTAAAGTTCATTACCAAAACCACTTGCAAAAATTCACACTTTTATTCCTCATTTGCATATCACTGGTTGGATTACCAAATCATGAAAAATCCTTTGTGTACATACCTATATCAACATCTTCATCAAAGTTCTTGTTAATCTGCTTATTGATTTTGATTTGCGTTTGTTTTGTTATGAACACTATCAGAGAAGTGCACAGCTTTCTAATTGGCACATGACTGTCAAAGATACTTTTGCAATGGGCAGATGATTGAATCTCAGGGGTAAGCTGATAATTACTTCTGCAATTGTCTGACTGATCAAAGGATAAACCATACTTGGCTATCTGAACTTGGAAATCAATAGCAAGGAGGTGAATCTTTTAAAAGTAAGCTCATATAACTTCACAATATGAAAGGCACCAGATCAGTGTAAACATGTAGTACATTACCAAGGTTCTCATACAAAACGTTTCACATTACATTGTCCCTGCTATGAAGTATGAAGACATATTGTGCACTAAGGGGGTAAAAAAATTAGTGAAGGTATTTGTCCTCTCTCTACATCTGTACCATTATGCTTATTTCTATCTCTGTAACTATGGAAATTGACCCGGAATTTATCACCATTTACAAGTGTGATAGATCTATGATGTATTCCCTGAGTGCCATAGGCTGTTAATACATCGTTCTTGACCTGCAATATTACTGTGTATATTCTATTTGCATTTAATCTGAGTGGTTGAGAGAAAATTACAGCCCAAACTACTGGGCCAGTTGTATGTGAGGCTTTGATTTGCGAGACCACCCTTTCCTGACTGTTGAGCAGGGTAATAGTAACAGATATTGCCATGTTCGTACTGCCAAATACATGTAAACCATACAAATAAATTGGTTTGTCTACTTGAAAGGAAATTCTGTCTCCCTCAAACTGATTTGTTCTCCACTCATTGACGTTAATATGCTCAGAACAGAACCGTTGTACAACAATGTAATGTGGTGACACTACATCTCGTGATTGAGTGCTTATTTGGGTATGAAAGTTTGGGTTAAAATTTGGATCACTACAGCATTGCATTAGCATGGTTGCATCTTCTGCGCATAGAATTTGTTCCACTACTATCTTGTGGACAGATATATGACTTAAACTGTTAAAACGGATATGAGGTAAAAATGCTTCAAAGTCTTGCGGAGTGTCTCTGCATTCAGGATTCTCAGATTCCTGCTTTTTTGCAACCCAAGCGAATAATGCATCCACCAACGTGTCTTCCGACACAGCTAAAGATTGCCTTTGTATAATTTTTACTACCAATGGCACAGACAGTTTGATAAAGTCTTGCAGTGTGACGTCAGTAACTAACAGGACTGCACCATTGTGGTCAATCATCTTAAGGCAATGGTCACACAGTTTAGTCAAGCTGTATTTGTCGCTATATTTCAACATTGCAAAGTTATCTTTGACTGTCATGTTATGAATTAAAAAATGTTCACATTTCTCTGTTAAGGTGGTTATCATATAAAAATCAGCAATCTGAATGTAGTCTGTTACATTTTGATTATCTAGTATCAGGTCATCGTTGTAGATGTTGTCAATCGTTTTCCTCATTTTTTCACTGTCAAATTGTTTACAGTATATTGTCCCATTTTTTGCCCACTTTTCGATCTGTGTTTTGATCATCTGTGAGTTGAGCTTCATTACCAATGAGTGCACTCTCAATGTACTGCCATCTTTCAAAACCAATACACAGTCTGTTTCTTCTCCACTGGCATATGCACTTTTTAACAATGTCCCGAGAGACATTTTGAATCTGAAATTGCAATATATTTAAATGGGGAATTTTTCAGGTTGATCAGTGCTGTGATGGAATTAAATTGTAGCAACGTCAAAGTATTCTTATATATATTTGAAACATGGCCTGCTGAAAAGTGCCATAATATAACTGTTGTGAAAAGAAAAGATGCTTTTATTGAAAGGTGTTAAATTGTGGTGCTCCCCTCTGGTGAATGAAGTGCAAAGGGCACATGTCCATCATGTCCATGTAATCCATCACAAACTGAGAGGTTGACCTTTCTATGTAAAGTTTCTAGGAGTGCACTGATATGCAAATGTCCAACCAGGACTCCACCTCCAGTCTGTTTAAACTAAAATCATGTGGGGACGCCACAACATCGACCTGTTTATATGAACACAGGTGGGGGCAGCACAGATTTTTGTGTTTGAAGAATCCTCTTGACTAGACTGGGGATTAGGATTGAAGTTTCTCAAACGAATGTACTGTACCAGTTTAGATTCTAGACTAATAAAAGAGCCATTTTGTCCTCACTACATCCTGGTTTTGTATTCATAGCACTACATAATACTACATACTGATTTGAAATTAATTGTGCTGTTTGCAATGATTTTAAATTTTAACAAATTTAGTTAGAAGGGGGTGGAGAAATGGCTTTAAGGCCTTACTAAAAGACTCTGTTTTAACTATTGATCTCATCCCTAATGTGTTGATTTATGATGCCAACTATTGACCTGTTATTTAGCACAATATAGCTATCGTATGACTACATATCTTCTTTCTGTGTTTGTGTTTCACTTATTCTCTGACACCTGTGATCATCCCCAAGTTTAATTAATAGATATTACCAGGTTACACGTGAACCCCCTTTTGTCTTGCTATTGTTTTGTGATAAACTACAAAGAATGAAATATATTCATAAGTGAACAAAATATTACTCATATTCTCAGAGAATATAATATGTGAATGACTCAAAAAAGTTGAAAACATAAGACTTGTTTGATGATGATCTAGTAATCAAAAATGTAGGACCATTTACTGTAGCCAGAGTGTAACTATATTGTGCGGGTTGCTGGGACTACTTTGTGCAGATTGCTGCAGGCCTTGGAAGTATAACTATTGTACAGGTTGTGGGCTGCTGCTGGTAACTGTGGGGAAGTGAGTGTAACTATTCTTCAGACTTTGGGTCACTACAGGTTGCTATTACTTTCCATTAAACATTAATTTATTCACTTTTAAACAAAACAAAAAATTGTTTGCTGGCCACTGGGGTAATTTATTGTGGAGGTAATACACTACATACAGAAATATTTCATAGAACCTATGTGCTGGGCTAATTGCACACACAATTTTGTGTATTTAAACCCCCATCCCTAAACATGATCAGATGGAATGTTAAAAAATGATTATAGTTAGCATGGCATTGACTTCAGAAAATATCCCAATTTCACTATTACAATGTACTTAGAATGATTACATAAGACCAGGAGTGAACAAATCCACTGGTCCTGGGAGGACCACACAAATTTTACCTTGTCTGGTCCGTTGGACCAGTACATTATTGTTAATAACTATGTTAAAAAGTCGTCTGAATATACAGATTCATGCGTAAGATTTAATGTTTCACATTAGCAGGACCTTGGACCACTAATTCTTTCATCAGGACCGCTGGATTTTTCAGGTACTTGTGGCGGGGGGGGGGGGGTCACCAGTTCACAAAATGATTTGACCACTCCTAAAGACTTAACTATTTACTGTATCAGAGAAAACTGTGGACCAACTTATCTCTGAATCAACTCTTAACAGGAAGTGGTCCTGTTGTTTTGAAAACATCAAGTCAAGTCAAGTTTATGGCTGAAATCAATTAGACTGACTAGTTACACACACACTAGCCTGACCACAGTAAGATGACAGACAATTACATTACATGGTAAGGTAGGCCCTTGTTACATAACTGAAGAAAAGAATGAAATTGAACAATGAATAATTGAATAATTACTTACATCTAGTAATTATGTCTCTATTATTTTCATAACAGAGCTCTATAACAATAGACAACTCCTTTTCTGTACACTTCCACAAGTGGAGTAATGGTTGAGACTAACTTTGAAACCAATACTAGTAATCTAATCAACATCTGTGTAACATTTTTGATCTTTCTTTTGCCAAAAATGCCCTAAACTGAACAATTATGAACAGGACAAACAAGTGCCTTGAAGAGTGCAAACTGGTAAATGCATGTGTAAAAATGTCTATCAAGTAGTTTTCTATCGCTATCACTAGTGTTTAACTATTTTTTCAAATCACATTCCTTAATACTATATATAACTAGTATATCATATGTCTCTTGGGTGCAATATTTCATTATCATTACAAATTGTAGTAGTTCCTTTACCAAATCAAATATATTGTGTATAATTTTGATTCAAATTTAGGTTGATCCAAATTTATTGTACTACGGATTGTTGGTATAATAACAGTGCGAGTGCGCTCAGAGCCCCCCCCCCCCCCCCCTCCCCCTCCATTTTATGCAAAGTTGTAGGGGGAGCAATCACATGTTCCTTTGAATTTGAAATCTATTTGTATAATTTTAATAACAACCATGACGGTAATTATGGTTTATGAAAAAAACTGAAATAAAGATCGTACCGCATTTAGGCTTATGTGAAGTTCGCAAAATCTTCAACACCAAATTCACTACCACTGCACTATACTAACGTTAACCCTGACATTATTTCTAAGAGACATACGCCAGATTCGCGTGTCCACTTGTAAAATTCCGTCTGTCTGTATGAATGTAGTAGTAATAGTATTACAAAAATTGTCTCAGATTTGGGTAGTACGAGCAGCAATGTCATGATAAGTCTCTAACGTTTTGTCAACGTGCAAAACACCTATACTTAAGCTCCTCACGGGTTTTAAAAAGTGGGGAAAACTTACCGTATGGACGGAAAAAAAAGCGTGGATGATGGTAGGAACTTGTGTTTTTTTGGCGCGAAGCACAGCACTAGTCTCACAAAATACGCATGCGTCTGCGGGGATTATTGACACGATTTTGTGGGGGGGGGGGTCTAATCATAATTATATTCACAAGCGAAATACCGTGATTTTCGCACAGGCGGCAAATATGTTATGGTCGGATTTGAACATAATTCGGTGGGGAAAGGAGCATTAAACCCAGTAAAATTTGGTGAATAAGCAAGATAGTTTTGCAACTAGGAACTTTTCGATTTTACATTTGACATAATTTCAAAGTCAAAACAAGAAGGTTTTAACTCTACTCTGTCAGTCAATATATTTTGTACAAAAACACATCTAGAATGAAGATTAGAATGATAATAACTGTCGAAAAATAGATAAAGAAATAAAAAAAGAACATTAAATTTCTTACTTTATACTATGGTGTGCTGGCAGACAAATGGAGCTCTGCCGTCCGAGATTTAAGCGAGCTGAAGGACAACGAAGTTGTGGTGATGGTTCCAACTAAATCCAGAATCATTCACTGTTGAATTCGCTGTTGAGACTTGACTTGAGTTTAAAGCTGGCTTAAGTTACAAGTTGCATTTAGGATGCCTCGTCAACGTTGCTGACGCTGAATTCAGCGCTAAAATCTTAAACTTAAAGTGTTTATATGCTAAATTGTAATGCCGTTGGCGCACCATCGTTGACACTGAATTGTTTTTTATAGTTTTTTTTTTGCTTCATCACCGTCGATGCTTTCATATGCGGTCACTGAAGTTGCAGCCCATTCTTTTCAGCAACGCTAACGATGACGAAGACTTTTTTTCAGGCACGATGATGTCGCATGATGCGAACTACGACGACAACAACAACTTTCCAACGACTCAGATGACGACTTTTAAAAAGGCATCTTCTGCGCATGTGCGTTTTTCAACAACGATGGAGCTCAACGCGAACGATGGCAACGGTGGTGTCGCATATAGGCTATTTTTAGCATCGACGAAGACGCACTTGTTAAAAGGCATCTTCTGCGCATGTGCGTTTTTTCAACATCGATGGTGTCGCATATAGGCTATTTTTAGTATTTTTTAGGCCATCGACGATGACGACTTCTTAAAAGGCATCAACGATGATGTCGCATACTTGGCCAACGATGACGAAAACTTTTGCATGCATGGTGATGGTGATGACGACGACGATGAAGGTCCACATTGGCGTGTGTAGCTAGTTTTATCGTCGACAACAGCCGATGACGACGACGACTTTGATAGGCTTTTTCTATGCAATGTAGCGTTGTCGACGATGGTCCCAACCGGCTTTCCATAAAAAGCCTATCAAAGTCGTCGTCGTCATCGGCTGTTGTCGACGATAAAACTAGCTACACACGCCAATGTGGACCTTCATCGTCGTCGTCATCAACATCACCATGCATGCAAAAGTTTTCGTCATCGTTGGCCAAGTATGCGACATCATCGTTGATGCCTTATTTGCGACACCACCGATGTTGAAAAACGCACATGCGCAGAAGATGCCTTTGCGTCTTCGTCGACGGTCTAAATCAAGAATACTAAAAATAGCCTTTGCAACACCATCGATGGAACCCATCGATGGTGTTGCAAAGGCTATTTTTAGTCGCAACTTTGTAACATGCATCGTCGTTGGCCGAGGGCGACGATGACATCATGCGACATCATCGAGGCAACTTACCAGTGTACATTGATATGGAAAGCCGGTTGGGACCATCGTCGACAACGCTACATTGCATAGAAAAAGCCTATCAAAGTCGTCGTCGTCATCGGCTGTTGTCGACGATAAAACTAGCTACACACGCCAATGTGGACCTTCATCGTCGTCGTCATCACCATCACCATGCATACAAAAGTTTTCGTCATCGTTGGCAAAGTATGCGACATCATCGTTGATGCCTTGTAACAAGTTCGTCATCGTCGATGGCCTAATATACTATGCGACACCATCGATGTTGAAAAATGCACATGCGCAGAAGATGCCTTTTAACAAAGTTGTTGTCGTTGGCAACCTTGCAACATGCATCGTCGTTGGCCGAGGGCGACGATGACAACAAGAAGTGCTTGCACCAATGGCACTCGGACAAAACAGCGTCAACAGCTAGCGTTGAGGACGTAAATGCAACACTTTTATCGTGTTTATTTCCGGCTGTTTATACTCATAGCTTGTATTTTCAAAGAATCTGGGTTGTATTCATGACTGACATTTCTAACCCCATGCCTGGAACTCGGCAGTGTTCAGTATTTATCATGTCAAGTTGTCATAGTGTGTAGGGAAATAAATTTAGCATGTCATTTTGAGATGTAGTCATCATAATCATTATGATATTTTGATGATCCCTTGGGTGTAGTTTTGGTTTTCCTACTTGTGTTTCGCTAAAAATATTTTTCTCAAACAGGGCTACAAATAAAACGTAATATCAGACACACATTAATTAGAGATCAAGAAAAAATCGTTTATTTACTAAACGTTTATTTACACTTAAGGCGTTACGTTTTTTATGGGTTTGTTTTTCATGGTATTAAAGTATCGCCGAGTACCGGTGTTGGATATCGTCAATGTACACTGGTAAGTTGCCTCGATGATGTCGCATGATGTCATCGTCGCCCTCGGCCAACGACGATGCATGTTACAAAGTTGCGACTAAAAATAGCCTTTGCAACACCATCGATGGGTTCCATCGATGGTGTTGCAAAGGCTATTTTTAGTATTCTTGATTTAGACCGTCGACGAAGACGCAAAGGCATCTTCTGCGCATGTGCGTTTTTCAACATCGGTGGTGTCGCAAATAAGGCATCAACGATGATGTCGCATACTTGGCCAACGATGACGAAAACTTTTGCATGCATGGTGATGTTGATGACGACGACGATGAAGGTCCACATTGGCGTGTGTAGCTAGTTTTATCGTCGACAACAGCCGATGACGACGACGACTTTGATAGGCTTTTTCTATGCAATGTAGCGTTGATGACGATGGTCCCAACCGGCTTTCCATACATTGACGATATCCAACACCGGTACTCGGCGATACTTTAATACCATGAAAAACAAACCCATGAAAAACGTAACGCCTTAAGTGTAAATAAACGTTTAGTAAATAAACGATTTTTTCTTGATCTCTAATTAATGTGTGTCTGATATTACGTTTTATTTGTAGCCCTGTTTGAGAAAAATATTTTTAGCGAAACACAAGTAGGAAAACCAAAACTACACCCAAGGGATCATCAAAATATCATAATGATTATGATGACTACATCTCAAAATGACATGCTAAATTTATTTCCCTACACACTATGACAACTTGACATGATAAATACTGAACACTGCCGAGTTCCAGGCATGGGGTTAGAAATGTCAGTCATGAATACAACCCAGATTCTTTGAAAATACAAGCTATGAGTATAAACAGCCGGAAATAAACACGATAAAAGTGTTGCATTTACGTCCTCAACGCTAGCTGTTGACGCTGTTTTGTCCGAGTGCCATTGGTGCAAGCACTTCTTGTTGTCATCGTCGCCCTCGGCCAACGACGATGCATGTTGCAAGGTTGCCAACGACAACAACTTTGTTAAAAGGCATCTTCTGCGCATGTGCATTTTTCAACATCGATGGTGTCGCATAGTATATTAGGCCATCGACGATGACGAACTTGTTACAAGGCATCAACGATGATGTCGCATACTTTGCCAACGATGACGAAAACTTTTGTATGCATGGTGATGGTGATGACGACGACGATGAAGGTCCACATTGGCGTGTGTAGCTAGTTTTATCGTCGACAACAGCCGATGACGACGACGACTTTCATAGGCTTTTTCTATGCAATGTAGCGTTGTCGTCGATGGTCCCAACCGGCTTTCCATATTATCATCATCATCATCATCATCATCATCATCATCATCATCATCATCATCATCATCATCATCATCATCATCATCATCATCATCATCATCATCATCATCATCATCATCATCACCACCAATGCCGTACAATGGATAAATGAAAGATTTGACAAACTCAACAAACTTTCCAGGGAGGTTCGACATAAGATATGTATCAAACCATCGGTAATTAATTGTTGGATTGGCGCACCTGGTGTACTTGTTATCACTGCTACTTTGGAAACGTGCTTAGTTGTAGCTGACACTTTAAAAACACGTTTACTTTTTATCAGTGTCGCTAATCACATGCTAAGCTACGTGAGCCTACCGTTTAGTACATCATCTCACATTCGTCGTTGAGGGCCCACTTTCTGTGGTAACAAACTTTAAATCGTACAATCGAATGACGACATCACCTGGCCTGTTAGTGTCGTAGGGAGTGTTTTTTTTCTACCTTTGATCCTCTTTTGTATGCTTACACGTAGACCTTGGACAGCTCCAGAATCTAAGGTTTACATGATGAAGGGAAGACGAAATAGTTTTGGTGACAATGATGAGAGATAATATATTGGTCACCGTTAAGCGACTATAGTCAAGTTTGGTGGGAAAACTCTTGTGCTATTGAACAACGTCATTATTCTGGTCTAGAGTCTAGACTAAGCTTGGGAGATGTGCTTTCCGTGAACTCTGACACATCACCGTAAACTTCAACGTAGATTTGTCGGGGTTCTTGGAACGCACTTTTCCAAAGCTAGCTCAAGGTCATAGGCACTTGTTTCCCCGAGAATTTTTTTATCAGAATATAATAAAATATCGATAATATTGACGTGTTTAGCCAATTATTATGGAAGAGGTAAAATAACACGTGTTTCTGTGATCGCGCAAGTCCACTCACCGCGAGATATAGTCTATATACACGTCAATGTTATCGATATTTTATTGTATTCTGATGGAAACATTCGGGAAACATTTCGGGTCATAAAATATTTTGAGAACGAGAGGGGGGGGGGGGGCTGAAGAAAATCTTTTCCCCACACCACATACAGTCATCACCGTAATTTCTGATAGCAGCCTAGCAGGCTGTAATCGCCATGCCGAGATGCAAAAGATTACCATTTGATTCGTCTCGCGTACATCGTCGTGTGAACATGCATGTACCTGAATTTCGAAAACAACCATTGGTGGCGCTATTTACTACATTTCCTTTCATTTCGTTGAGGAAAATGGCAGACCTGTGTACCCAAATTATATTTGAGTTCATTAAAGTAATGATACACAAGTCTTATGTATAAGCAATCAAACAAGTTTTCCTTTATTTCAAATAGGCTTTTTATATTTACAAATCACTCCAATATTGGACCAAAAAAGTGATAATTTTTCTCCAAACTGCATATGAATAAACCAGATCATCATAAGCAGTGTACATTTACACATTAATGGCATTTATATTATAACATACAACCACATACACATTTTTCACTTTAACTGCTACATTTCAAATTTCTTATTTTCTTTTCAACTGTTCACACACATTTACTCATTTCACAAGCACTGTAGCTAGCAGAAAACTGTCATGAACATCCAACCTATTCTGCAACTCTGATGTGCTTATAATTCTGTTGTCAATTTCACTATACAATAGTTATTAAATATATTTCATTTTCCCCTCTGTTAGTTCTTGACATGACAGGAGACTGTGGCTTACTGAGACAGGCTTGCTGGGACAGTGGCTTACTGAGACTGTGGCTTACTGAGTACTGTTGCTTAATAAAATGTAAAAGCAGTTGCTCACCATCTTTATTTTTCAAATAACATTCTAATGTTTCCCCTAAACTATATCTGAAATGAGATTGTACGTGTAAGCTTAAAGAAATTGCTGCAACAACTGTCAGGGAGTTCACAAATCTTTTATCTTCTTGAAGGCATCAGTTGTGTCACATGTACAACTCACAGCAGGGTTTCATTTTTGTATGAAATAACTCATTAAATTGATAGTACATGTACTTATTTTGTATTTCTTTCTCTTTTGAGGAGAATATTTTAAAATGTTCATAGTTAAGAAATTGGGGCTTTGTGATATCTAAATGTCGTTTTCTATGTCCCACCATTGTTGTTTATTCAAATTAGGTAAAAAAGATTTTTAAAACCAGAAGTTCTTTTAATCTATTGTCAGGAAATTACATTTTTTTATTTTGCATTGGATGTGCTTGACAATCCTATTGTATCAATGATCTGTATAGTTCTGGATAAATGTGAGTATAGTTGTCATGGAAACGATTACATTTACAATTTGGACTGTCCTGTTGGTTGAAGTTCCTTGAGTTTCATTGCAAGAGCCATGTTACCAGCAATCTTCAGCTTGCCTTGGAAAAATGCCTAAAAATATGAAAATATGAAATTAAACATTATATAATTATTGCAGGATATTAAATATTCACATACAATTTACTTCTTAATAAATAACTGAGAACAGTAATTTTGCACATCATTTGGATTATTGTTGCTATAGAAACAGATAAAGATTCAGTTTAATGTCATCTACAGTAATCTGTGAGGTACAGCACAATAGGGCGCCCTCAAACATCAGTCAACCCCTTTCACAGAGCAGGCCAGTGAGGGCGGAGAGTGACACAACAGATCTTACAGTTTACATCTACTGAACCAGCCACAAATTTAAAATAATTCTTTCTTTTAAACCTACCAGTATATTTTTATCCAAACAGTAACCTCTTGAAAAGCAATACATAGAGGAAAATTTTCTCTTTCACTGAAATCATTATCATACAAGTTTTCTGACTGAAAGTAAAATGAAGATGATCAATATTCATGTTATACCTATATTGTATCTGATATATCAACTAACCTGTTGTGGATTCAATGTTCCTGTCATCATTCCTACCATGTCTTCATCTTTCATAGTGATAGTACAATCACCCTTCTCTGTCAAGACACAAAAAATATCATTTTACTTGTGTTACAGTCAATGACATACATTTGTGACAGTTGAGCTGTCAGTGAATGTGTTTTTTTTATCAACCTGTAATTAATTAATCACTAAAATATTCAAGGAGATAACCCTGAGAAAACATTTCTGCATCACACTTTCCATGAGATAACCCTGATATTACCAGAGTTATGTCACTTTCCATGAGATAACCCTGATATTACCAGAGTTATGTCACTTTCCATGAGATAACCCTGATATTAACAAATTCATATGCTACCACATTCATATGCCATTTTCCATGCGATAACCCTCATGTTAACATAGTCATAAGACACTTTACATGAGATAACCCTGATATTACCACATCCATGACACTTTCCATGAGATAACCCTGATATTACACAGCTGTGCCACACATCCCATGATATAATCTTCCCAGGAGATACCAAAATGTGTGTATTATTGTACACACCCATGACATATATACTTACTGTTTGCATCAACTTCCACTGATCCATTTCCATTTTTCACATCTACTATGTATGTTCTGGTTTTGCCACCTGGACCATGGGTTACTTTGAATGCATAGACTGCCTTCATTTTCTTCACAACAGATGCTCCATCCTGATAGAAACATGGCGATAGGATAATTATAAGTCAAACAATCCAACAGATTTAATGATCTATAGGTAAGCCAGCCAACCAACCAACCAACCAACCAACCAACATACCAACCAACCAACCAACCAACCAACCAACCAACCAACCGACATACCAACCACTCATTTATATATCAAGTCATTGAATCAATCAATTTATCAATCAACAAACCATTCATGCAGTGCATCAATCCATTCCTCCATCAGACCAACCAACCATCCAACCCACTATTCATTCAACTGTCAAACCAACCAATTATTCAAAAGACCAACCTCCATCCTTTCAGAGTATCATTCATATTGACCAACCAACTTTTCAATCAACCATAAAACAGTGCTCCATCAATGCTAACTCAATATCACATGACTTGCATCTTTCAATCCTTAATTTCACTGCAACTCTTAGACTCTCTCACAGTCCTCGGAACTTCGCTTTACTAAAATCGACGCTAAATGAATTATTTTGTATGTACCGATACCATCTACATAACGTACTCTATCGTACTCCAACAACCTTGTACTGTGCGCCCTCATCGACCACATAGAGATATATGTTCGTTGACGTGTGACTGCGACGCTCCGTGTTATCGCAAAGTCCGAGGACTGTTAAGACTTGTCCAAATTTAGCCAAATAATGTTTACTACTTATTACACAACTTACATCTTTGAGTCTCTTTTCAATTTCACTGAAGATGACAGCAGATTTGAAATCATCCCCTGATGTGGGTGATGGCTGGATACTATAAAGAGTAATGAAAAAAAAAATCATAAAATCAAGGAAACATATTTCTCCTTGCTGTACTTAATTTTAACAATCCTATACTAACTGTTCAAACCTAAACTACTCCTCTGTATTTGCAATATCCACACACATTACAATTTTTTTTTTATTTGATGCAACTTTTACAGTACCTGTAATCTTTAATTAATACATTCAATGATTAACAATTAATATACTGTAGTACACAATGTTTATGTTTGGTTGTTTAAAATATGTTCACCTGTTTTATCTTTCATCAAAATTATATACTAGTTTTAGTTATTGAATTGTGAGTACATTTTGCCAAATTTCTGGTATACTATTACTGGGGTTGTAACACTTTTACATTGTAGAAACTGTATCCTAACTCTGTAGCTTTCAGTTGGTCTGAGACAAGATAGCATTTCATAGATAAGACTTCTATCTTCAAAATGTGAACGTTGGGGGTCAAAGGTCGCCACAAGGGGCCATTCCACGTACACTGAGACTCAGAGTATAACGGTTAATTACAATGTACTCTGATCTTTACTCTGTTGATTAACTATCTTGTTTGATTTGCATGTCTCAACCAGTCAAACAAATCATTGGTTGGTGTAAACGTGTCTACTTAGTCAGCTGGTATATGTCTTTCTACAGATTAAACTAGAATATATGGATATCATTTAAATTACAACTCATTCTTAATAACTGATTTTTAATGCAGTTTTTAGTTTTCAACTAAGTTTCATAATTTGAATGCGTCCAAAAAAAAAAAAAACACTTGGTGCAAATTTGAGGTATTGACATCACATTTTCAGCTCATGCAGGGGGTAACTATGGTAACAGGCATAGGTGTGGCATTGCCTTATCTTTTACATATCAGAAACTGTGATTTGGCTATATATTTCATGTAAAACCACTTCTTGTTCACTATTAAAATGCTCTTTTACATTCAACAGAGTTAAACTTGGTAATTTAGCAAAATGGTTTATAACTGGCTATGTTAGAATTGATATTAAATGAACACATGCAAGTGTTTGCTTTCATACCAAATATTTTACTGCCTGCAATTTATTTGCAAATTCAAATATCGTCAATAATATAAAAAATTAATTAATAATTCTAGCTTTTAACATACTATGGAAATCTGTTTTACAAACATAATTTAATATGATATTGTATATGTCCTGTTTATTTGACTACATTTTTTCAATTGGATTCTGAAACCGACAAATATCCACAGTTGTACATTTTGGATGTATCACCTATTTCATATATCAATATAATACAAGGCTACCACACATATAACAATCTACACATGTACACAAAAAGACATCTTGCCTTTATTTAACATTGAACCAATAATTTATTTATGTATTTAGTTACTTTCACTTTATTATCTTATTTATCATGTATTTTGTATAATCTATATACTTATTTATTCAGACATTTTGTATGAGTGTAGTTGACTTTTTGTACATAAGGCCAGTGGCCATAGAACTCAATAGAGGATTGATTGATTGAATTCATTGAAATACCATTATATAACACTTAAGTAATCACTCATGATGGTAGTATATCAGTTTCTGTTGACCACGATGATCTAGACTTGGTTTATGGTTTATATGGAAACTTGATTTATACCTGACTTCATAAAAAGTCACCTGTTCTGTAATATTACCAGTACCAAAGCTTGGCTGGGAAAACAACAATTCTCTAAATTTGTAAATGTTAGGTAACAGCTATGTAAGGAATTGTGTAGACACTGTTCATATCAATCTATGCTATGTATACAGTTTTCTCTTTGGTAGTGTGCCACATTGTGTTAACAGAAACTTGATATCATATATACGAGATTGTATACTGTATGTTACCAGACAGGAAGCCATATAACCACACCTTTTAATAGTAAACTGAGGTGTATTTTGTGTAGCTATAATAAATTTAGTATAATAATACTATAGGCCATATTAACTAATCATAAAGTCTTGATGTTCTGCTAAATACGAGTCTATATTGGTTGTAGTATTAGAGATACATTCCCAAGGTTTGTCACTGTTTGCTTAGAAAACACTATGAAGGCCATAGACTATTACTAGATCTCCGTGTATCACCTCACTTTGCTCATTAGCATATCAGAGCTTTACACACTATGTCTACACTTCAGTGTTGATTACGTTCCTCTATACTCACCTATGTTGTTGTGGGAAGCCATGTTTGTAAGCTGTGACCACTGCTGCACCACCCAGACCAATGTTGTGCTGCAGAGCTAGCTTTGCACCGGGAACCTGTCTTTTGTCTGCCATGTTTCTCAACTGCCAACACAACTCTGCACACTGAGCTAGGCCTGTATAATGCAGTACAAAGGGCAAAGGGTAAAGGTTGCTCATTATGTATGCAGGATAGTGCAAAGAGCACTCAGCTAACATCAAAAGTTCATTCACTCAGTGACTATAATCATAGATACACTAATTCATTCATGATACCATTATAACTGTTGAAAACCTTAATGAGCATTTAAAAAGGCTCATTTTGACAGAAAAATACTAATGACTAAATAAAGACCAAAGTGACTGAGCTCTCTTTTTGTACATTTATAAAACTCACACAACTCATTCACTCCTGCCATGATAGCTAGTGAATGCTTTTTTTTACACTTAACTCATTACAAGTCCTGTGAACTATTTTTTAATGAAGTTTTGTCGAAAATTTCATAGCTTAAAGGTGAATCATGCATCCCCCCCCCCCCCAAAAAAAATAACTGAATAACTTTAAAGAAGCGACATTTAATAAAAATAGTTTTCTGTCTGATTTTGTCTACATTATTGTGCATTATTTTCAATACAATATCAACTATCTATTACTGACACTACTATGATCCAGATAAATGTACTCTCATTGTCGTTAGATTTAACACCAGATATATAAAGATGTACCATGAATAGATAGATGTCACTATAACTTGGTTGCTAATCACATGACACTTTAATTTGGTGTTTTAATATTGTAGACATACTGATCATTAGGAGTTGAATTCCTTTTATTCACCATGGTAACAATTGAAATTGTTCATAAATAACACTATGTTGTCATTTTAATTGCCATGGATTTCATGACATTTATGCTGGTGGTGTTATCTATAGGAAATACTGTCTACTTTATTCACTGTCTATGGAAGCGGAAGCTTCACACATGTAATTATTTCATTTTAAATTTTCAACATTTTCAACAAATTACTTTGCAAACAGCTAGGCACAATATATTATATAATAGACAGACAGTGACAATGATAGAAAACCAATTTACATATCCTGTATGTCTGTACTATTGCTCAACCTTCACAGGAATTGATTTATTATTGGTGATTCTGACCTGTAGCTCCGAGTGGATGTCCCTTAGAAATCAAACCACCACTAGGATTAATGACGTACTTGCCACCATACGTATTATCGCCACGGTCTATAAATTCACCAGCTTTGCCTGAAACAAACGATAGTAACAGCAAAGTGAGGTAAAATGGTTAGTGTGGGGGGGGGGGGGGGATGGTGAGATAGACAAACAACTGTCTAATGACAAACAGAACAATGACAGCAGATATGCCAAATTTTTATGAAATTAAATAAAGCAGTAAAGTAACCAAGGTCATTCTACAGGTTTCAACAAATACTGAAAACCTTTTCAACATGCTGTACAATTATTTTTGACATGTCCAATTTCAACATTTGGCCATTGAACAAACACAACATTTGACTGTCATACTAGTATCATGTCTCTATACTTCAATATATTCTTATTATGTTATTTATTCTAGTTTTCTACAAATATGACATGTGCACATAATCATTTTGATATGAATCATAAATAATATATTTCAATGTCTTAATTTACAAAGAATCACAATGTACACTTTAGATGATAAATTTCAATAATTATTGCATTTTTTTTCATTTATGAATATTTTGAAGAGGTCATCATTTAATGTTGGTCAAATTACATTATGTAAATCAAGGGCTGCAGTTTGGCCCTATAGAGGTTGCAAAGTCTGGCCCTACAGGAGTTGCAAAGTCTGACTCTACAGGGGTTGCAAAGATTGGCCATACAGGAGTTGCAAAGTCTGACTCTACAGGGGTTGCAAAGATTGGCCATACAGGAGTTGCAAAGTCTGACTCTACAGGGGTTGCAAAGATTGGCCATACAGGAGTTGCAAAGTCTAGTCCTACAGGAGTTACAAAGTTTGGCCCTACAGGCTGACTTTTGGATATTCACCTTCAGCACAAAGTCCTAGGGCTTCATATGTGACCAGCTCATTGGCAGAGAAACAGTCATGTAACTCTACCACATCAATATCATCAGGTTTTATACCAGCTTTCTTGTACAGATCGGTTGCTGCTTTTTTGGTCATATCATAACCAATCTACGAAAAAGTTCACAAAAAATTAACATTTTTATGTCCTTTGTGCTGAAAGGTTCATATCATGTTGTTAGGAAGAAAAGATAACATGATTACAATATAATTATTACAAAGATTCTATAATACACAAAAATGTGAAAAGAAATGTGACAAGGCATCATTATAGGCACACATTAAAATGTTTTGTTTGATGTACTTGTACAGATTGTGCATAATGGATCTACAGCTAAAAATAACTGACACATCCTATCGTGGCCCACAGCTTTACATCTGTTTTTATCAGACATGTCACAGAATGATAAACACTAAACACTAACATAGCAGACATCCATTTGCCATTGTCACCCCCCCCCCTTAAATCAGTGTGCCCTCACAATAACTATCTCAATACAATGTAAAACTGATTAGACATTACAGCAGTTACGGTGCTCTGGTATTACTATTAGTGGTAGCTTATGGTGGATGTGACATTATGACCAGCCCATCCTTCTGAAAACTTATTTAGTACCTGGCTAACATGAAAATGGTACATTTAATAAATACCAACACTTCAATTTTCCCCTACTAAATCTTTCATAACTAACTAAATTTGATCTCATTCAGAGTTGAAAATTGTATAAACTATTTATTGTATACTAACCAGTTTCATGTCACTTTTATCTTCAAAGGTAGAAGGTAGATCAGTAGCCATTTCCATACCAACAATCTCTACAGCTTGACTTTCAAGACCGTGTTTCTTGACAAAATCTTCACTAGCAAGAACAGCTGCTGCACTGCCGTCAGATGTGGGACTGAAAATAAACACAAGCAGGCATATTTAACTTATTTCAATCCTACTTCTACTTCTATGCTGTGTAAACATGCAACAAGGATTATCATCACACAGGCATAATGCTGGCAGCATCCTTTAGACCTCATCCTTTAGATTTGAAAGACTGTCTATGGCCTTTGCTTTTTGGATGAATAATGGTAACAGATTCAACTGTAGAATCAAATTGTCTGAAAAACAAGTGCTCAGAAACGCTTGAAATGAGGGAAGAACCAGATCTCTACAAGTTAAAAAACATACAACCAACTAATTAAGACTGTCAGGGATTGGATGAGATGAATTTGTAAATATCTAACTTACCAACACTGTAACTTGGTCAGTGGTTCGTGTATCATGGGTGACTTCATAATGTCTTCAAGACTGTATTCATCTCTGAACTGAGAATATCTACATGAGGAAAAATAGTGAATGGCTCTAATACAGAACTGATCTACAGCATCATCACTATGGTTATGTTCATGCACATTGTTGTCATGGTTACCAATTGTCATCATCCTTATCATTGTCACTGATATTGCTGTTACAGCTGGCATCACTGTCATCATTATTGTTATTACTGCCATTGTTGTCATCTGCATCTGTATTATCGTCATCATCATTATCATCATCATTATCTCATCATCATTTAGCATCATTTCAAATATGAAAAGAGAGGTGAATATCATGGAAATCCAAACTCAAAGCTTTTAGAGTATTAAAGGAAGACAATACTTACGGATTGTTGACAGAATGTTTGTGGTTCTTATACGCAATCTTGGCAAAATGTTCTGGTTTAGTACCTATGGTATGCAAAACATGACATCATTACAATCTTTATAGAGTCATTGTATTTTTTTTGCATGGATAATAACTGATTGAAGACATCACAGTGTAGACACCCTCACTAAGTCTTCCCTTGAGTATGGTGTAATTTCACTAACTCACTTTTCTGTTGGTTTATTTTGCATGGTTCACCTCAAACAATTGTCTGCAATAATTTAATACTAACCAACAAGTGTTATGATTTCTGATTAATATCTTAAAACAGTTACCTATAAGTGTTAAAGGCTTCCTACAGCAAGATGACTAGCTCATAATGCTAGATGGACTTTGACCATGTATTACACACTCATACAGCTTGTATGAAACTGTCATTTTAGAGTGTACAGCTTTGTTATCTCCTAAGGTTGGACTACAGTATGAATATACAGGAAAGAAATCTGTCACTGTGTTTTTGAAAATAGTTGCATTTGGGGACTATTGTACTTGAGAAAATATTGGCTTGATACATGTTGGGAAGTGTCAAGATGCTGACCCAGGATGAGCCCTTTAAAGTTGTGATAGCTGGTGACCAGAGAAATCTTTCACACTGACAAGAGTCTCATGCTCATTAAAAACAAGTGGCCTGAGGTATAATAGATGACTCAACATTAAATTTAAATAAACAAAGTAGTTTCTGTGTATGAACCAACTCACCAGTAATCTTTGAGGTATACAGTATATCCAAACATACAACCAATCACAGTAATCACACAATTTAATCCTATACTGGTACTTACCATACTTTTCCATATGTTCTCTTCCGGCATTTCCAAACATCTGTGGTGTAAGTGGTGATTGTGTCATTCCACGTGTGTTGAACATCATTTCTACATGTTTGTCCATGGGACTAGTACGGTCAAAATTCTAGGGAAACAAAACAACAACAATAACAGTTGTTCTATCATGACCAAGGGTTCTTATTACATACTCACAACGTTTCACCTGTTCAGGTCCCCATGCTTTGTCAAACTGTCTGTTTGCTGTTCCAATACAGTGTAACTAAATTTAACACATCTAGACTTTCCTTGTGCTGATATCTGATTCCAATGTACCCCGGTATTCATTAAATGTTTCAAACCTGAGATGATAATGGTCCTCTCTTCATTTTCTCAAAACCTAATGCCATGACGCATTCTGCAAGACCACCTTCAATGAGTTGTTTACCCATAAATAAGGCAGTAGAACCAGTGGAACAAGCATTGTTTACCTGTAAACAAAAATATAAATAAATATATGCAAGGATGAAAAAATACCAAACATAATTCTAGATTTTTTTAAAAACTAGATAAGCAAAGAAAAGAGAAATATGTACTTCTAAAAATGTAACTGGATTAAAATGTTTAGAATTAATATTATTTTGACAAGATATCATTAAGTTCATTGTTACTGCATAACCAGAACTAATACACAGTAACTATGGTAACTATGGTAACTATGGTAACTATGGTTATATAGGAATCAGTCAAATCAGCAGGTAAAGACATTTTGACAAAAATACACATAATATAATTTAACAAAATTAGTATTTCAACTTTGTTTTGGTAAAGTGCATCATTTTAATTAGCATAAACTTGTAAAAATATAAAAAAATATAATAATCTAACAATCTTACATTGTAAATAGGGATTCCTGTCATGCCCAATTGATAGAGGGCTCTCTGTCCACAAGTTGTGTCACCATAGCAATAGCCAACTGATGCATGTTCTATATCTTTGAATGAAACACCAGCATCCTTCAAGGCTTTGGTACCAGCTTCTCTAGCCATGTCTGGATAATCAAAGTCATCACGACGACCAGGTTTTTCAAACTAAAGGATGACCAAAAAATGGTGCTATACAGAACATATTCTGATCTATATCTGTGTATATTTTTGTTTACACCACATCAAGTCCTCAGTTGACAATGACAGCAAAATGTTCATATTACAGTAATTGAAGGGATGAGGAATACATAAATGGAAAATGTTATCACTTTTTATGATATACAGTCTCGTTTATATGTAATAAATAACAAATAGTAATCATTCACATGTTAATTTCAAACTTGCAGGTTTATAGTAAGGGAGTCTGAATTCATTTTGGTCTTTGAATACAGTATATTACTTACACCTACTTTTTCTAACCTTTTTATATTTTAGTTTGCTATTGAACACATTCTTTTAAAGTGTAAGTATTAAAACAGTGTATATTTCTATGGTGCAGTGATCCGAATACTGAAGTATTGTTTTTTGGAGACATAGACTGATGTTTGTATGAAATCACGTGATAAACACTGATAGAAGCACTGACCTATAAACTCTGGGTCAACGAACTTTTTATGGACTTTTGTTTTGTGATATTTGAACCTTTGAGTGAACTGACCAGGGTCCAATGGTAACAAATTCTGACCGGTCCGTGAAGGGTCAGGAATTTATGTTGTTGCACAACACTGTTCCGACCTATTTATTTTCACGAATGTAAGTTAATCATATGAAGACACTGGACCTGTAGGCGGTTCCATCCATGATATTAAAGTTAGCCCTACACAACGAATTGACCAAACCACTTTTGTATAGACTTTTTGTTTATCCTGGTTATAAAATATACATGATGAGTATAAGTACGCGATTTTCCCAATGCACACTGACAGTACTGACAGTAGCATGTTTATTGTAATGTGACGCAGTCTTGTACGGCACAGGTTGTACGTTGTTTGTGAATGGATAGTTTGTCCGAGTTCAGAAGTTGAAACAATATGGGGCATGGAAATGACCGTTGTGTCACTCTGCTTATATCATACCGTCCCAAGAATATTATTATTGTTACTAATAATATTTTGCCTAAAAACTTATTCATCTGGGGCACGTACGTACACCATCACTTTTAACAGTAAACAGGAGAAAATACTCTACCTTGGTCATGCCAACTCCGATTACGAATACACGTGATTTTCCCATATTTTGATGTTGATTGCGGACTGACGGCAAAGAGGGACAAGTTCTGCGACTAGCAAGGCTAATGATCTCCCGTCCGCGACTTATATGCAATCGAAAGATAGCGAAGGCCATAAGTGACCTTTGACATTATCGTATCCTAGAGCGCCCTCTTTGGTTCTAATATTCAGTAATATTCTTGTTTGACGGCGTACTCAAAACAGTGCCGAATAATCTAAACTTAACACTTTTTCGATTTTTTTATAGCGATGTGTCCCATTTTCCAATATTTAGTACGCGGTGTACATTGTAAGTATATATAAGCATGTTTGTTAGACAGAAAGGCTATATGAAATGCTCATATCGCAGACGAATATGAAATTTTGTTGAAACTGAAACTTGAAAGATCAAGACTCGAGTCGTGCACAACTTTTCATTTCTATGTATTTAAAAAAATGTTCAACGTGTTTAACTGTTGATACTGTCTGTGAATTGTTACATTAATATACACAAGGACCTTAGATGTTAGTGACATGCATACATAGTTACCAAACTACTTTCATCGCACTGTTTATCCTACATAATTATATTGTCATATATTTAATTTATACTCTTAAAATTATCATAATACTTTTTTCTATTTTTTGTCCGTTGAACATTCTATCTAATGATATTGGAACATGATGGAGTGCTAAGGTGATGCGTTCTACAAATTAATTCGGTAGTCTTCAAGGTGAGTGAGAACAATGTCAGTGTGGACCACATCAACACAGTCTCCTGATGAGATGGAGGAATTATCACTTTCTGAGGATGGAATGAAAGTGCTTATGGCTTTGAGAGAAAAACACCAACAGAAAATGTTGATGTTTGGTAAGATGCAACCCTCACAAAGAATAGGCAAGTTATGTCCATACAGTTTATTTAATTTCGATTTAAAATAGAACTTAGAAATGTTAATATATAAATATATATAAATTACAGTCTGTAAATATATTTATACATAATAATATATAATAGGAATGCAAAGAATATGGCAGAGATTTCATTTCATTTTCACTTTTTTGACCACATTAAATTTAATTAAAAGCCTTTACTGATTCTTGTTAAATATGTTGATATTGTGTTGTTGTTTTTCTAATTTTACAACTGTTTATTTTTTCCTTTTGGTTTCAGTAGACAAGATGTGGATTATTTTGATGTACTTTTTTAGCACAACTGAACTGATAAGATTCAGTGTTAGTGTTAGGCATGGCAAAGTGTTTGTTTGTCTGTCTGTCTGTGTGTGTGTGTGTGTGTGTGTGTGGATGTGTGTAAACAACTTGAAGTCAAAAACCACTTGACCGATTGCCATATGTTTGGTGGGTATATTACCTTGGGTGTCTAGTTGGGAAATTGTTCAAATCAAAATGATTTTACAACCGGTGTTTGATTTGGGTGATAAAATGTGATTTTTGGTCAAAAAACTTAAACTCCAAAATTACTTAGCAGATCGGTCTGAAATTTGGTTTTAAAGTTCTTAGAGGGATTTGGATTAGGAATTATTCACGACATGATTATCGCATCAGTGATATGCAAATTAGGTATAAAAATATGTCTTTTTGGTCAAAAATCTTTACTTCTAAAACTACTGCGCAGATTAGGCTGAAATTTGGTTGGAATATTCTTCAGGGTGTTTTTATAAGAAATTTTCATGACATGATGATCCCATCAATGATATGCAAATTGGAGATAAAAAATGTCTTTTTGGTCAAAAATCTATAATTCCAAAATTATTGAGCAGATTGTTGAAATATGATGGGAACATTCTTAATGGAGTTTAGATTAAGAAGTGTTCATGACATGATGATCCCAAAAGTGATATGCAAATTAGAGCTAAAATGTGTCTTTTTGGTCAAAAGTCTATAATTCCAAAATTACTGAGCAGATTAGGTTGAAAGTTGGTAGGAGCATTCTTAGGCATGTTTAGATTAAGAACTGTTCATGACATGATGATTCCATCAATTATATGCAAATGAGGGCTAAAAATGTGCTTTTTTGTCAAAAATATGTAGTTCCAAAACTGAGCAGATTGGGTTGAAATTTAATGAGGATCCATCTGGGGATGTGAAGATGAAGCTGTATTCATAATGTGTTGATCCCATGAGCAATATGCAAATATCAAAATTTTTGTTAAAAGGTTTAAGTCTACATCACTGAATAGTATATATCGGTAACAACTGAAGAAGGTTGAATGGTTTGTCAAAATATCTCAATAAATTATTTGAATTAATACAAAAACATGTTCAATTATCTGACCTCTTACACTTTACTAGACAAAAATGAATATTGTACATCAAAACCAGAAAAGAGAGGATATGATTCAACTTATGCTTCTCAAAGAAATGAAGAACCTTGCATGTCTGGTATGGGAAGGTACTATGACAGCCATTCAGAACTACCAAGACAAAATGAGAGTAAAGAGAAGAAGTACCAAACAGTTGAAATTAAGATGGAAGATGTACAAGCAGCTGAATCTATTCACAATATTGAAGTGGAAGGGACTACTCCAGGTACTGAACAAGAAATTGAAGCTATTCAAAGTGCTGAAGCACCAAGGGTTATGTTAACTGAACAAGAAATTGAAGCTCCAGTTCAATATGATGAAGCAGTCAAAGTTTTTCAGAGTAACACTGAACAAGATATCAATATGAGCCAGTCTGATAAAAACTTGTTTCTAAACGTACCAAGATTTACTAGGAATGAGACTATGGAAAAAACTATCTCAACCATGAATGTAACAGAGAATGTACCAGTCACTGAAAGTTTTATTAATGTACCCAATATCTTGAACACATCAGCTTCTAAGCCACTGCAAATCTCAAAGATGAAGAGGACAGATGGAAACATGGACACTCATGACAGGGAAGCTAATGATGATGAAAGTTATACAGATTCAGTTTTTGAAATACCAAGAAGAATTGAGACAAACGTGAACAGCAATAGACTAAATGTTAGAAGTCAAATTAAACCATTGAAACAAATGACATTGGATGATTTTAGAGGTGGATATAATGTAGACAAGAAGATTCCAACAACTTGTAATCATTCAGATACAGGGATGGAGTTTAAGAAACAAAAGTAAGTACTGCTGATTGTCTTTCTACAGGAGGGGTGGGGGTGGGGTGGGGTGGGGTGGAGGTATTTGTTTGTACACAAAAAACTACAATTTTGGAAAACAGGACTAAAATTGGCATTGACTGTAGCACTTCATTAGGCCAAATAAGACAAAAAAATATTGTTTAGTTCCAATTGTCAGAACACTGGGAACTTACTTTTCTCTGGTGTCCCAAAACTTTTTGTTACAATATCTTAATAGTTTGAGAAATATATGAAAATGATGTGATTTTTTATTTTACCATATACAATACTTTGTGTTATCATAGGATATTAAATGAAAAATAAAGTGATCAGGCAAAACCAACTTTTAGATTCACCAACATTCCTTATTCCATAACAGATAATTACTACCAATACCATACAGCAGTTATAAACAATACAGTGTTGTGTAAACAATTAGTGGGAGCAACTTCCACAACAAGAATTAAACAAAACAAAACAAAACAAAACAAAACAAAACAAAACAAAACAAAACAAAACAAAACAAAACAAAACAAAACAAAACAAAACAAAACAAAACAGAAAGAAGCCCAATGCCATGAGTATCCAGGAAAAGTATTAAATGAAAGATGCCATACCCCTCGAGGCCTGTATTTGTTGATGAAGACTGTGATAAAAAATAGCCAATATCAGATTTATCTAAAATATCTTCACTGTTTAGTTTACAATGTTTCAACATCATTTTATACTTTCTCACCCACCATATCTGTTTCCTTTACAGACCCAGTAACACTGAGATATGCAACACAGTCACAGGTTAGTTTTAACACTTAGTGTTCAACAGTGTGCCCTCTAAGCAAATTTGCATGCGCCACTGACTCACACAATTTCTAGTGACGCACCAAAATTTGGTGTTCCCCCATCTCTTAGGTATGTGGTGACTCACAAGAAATCCCAGTTTTTCTCATTTTACTCACAACAACAAAATTTGGCTATTGTTAGAGGGCACATTGGTGTTCAAATCCCATTTTACTGATTAATTGTAATTTACTATTAGCTTTGTTTTCACCACTTTCTGATTACTGTAGTCTGTATGGTATGCCATGACGGGGCGCCCTCACACATCGGCCAACCCCTCATGAGAGGAGGCCATTGAGGGTGGAACGTCACAACGTATCTTACAGTCTATGATTACTGCTGGTTTCACCACTTGATAATAGTACTGGTGTTTGCTTGGGTAAGTAGGCAAACTTACTACAGTAACTGTAATACCTGTTAATAATGAGTTCCTCACACCAGTGTGCCCATTAAGCCAATTTGAAGCGCCACTGACTCACACAATTTCTAGTGATGCACCAAAATTTGGTGTTCCCCTATCTCTTACTATGTGGTGTCCTCACAAGGAATACCAGTTTTTATCATTTTGACTCACAACAACAAAATTTGGCTATGATTAGAGGGCACACTGCCCCACACAATGCACCAATACCCTTAACTGAAATTGTGAATGCATTTCAAACAATATAAATTAAAAGTAAATTAGAAGTACCGGTACTTTATTTGCCCTCTTTCTCTCTGGTATCAAGATGATAAAAGTGCAGGATAATCACTTTATATTACTAAAACTACTTTAGCTGCTGAGAGTTTTATCAATCAGAGGTAGAGAGGTCGATCATCAAATATTTTCTGTGATGAGCTAGAAAAACAATTGTTATAATGCTGGTACATGATACTACTGCAAACAATACTGTTATACAATCATTGTTACAGCAAATGACAAGCCTGTTACTGTAGAGGGGAGAACTGTACCAGAATTTTATGAAGAGAGAACTGATAGAGATCTGCAGGAAGTTGGTAAGACTTTGGACTTTGATTTTGGTAAATTCTGTAAAATTGTTAATGAAAATTTCTACTCACAGAGTCAAAGCTTGATGTGATTGTTTTAGAACAATATTGATGTCCAATTTTAAAACTACCCTGATGGGAAAATTAGATAAAAAATAAGTAGATAATATATGTACATATTTACTAGACAATCACAGAAAACATTACACATACAACCAAATCAATTGGCTAGATGGTTGCGATTGTTAAGAAAATAATTGTTGTAATTATTGTTGAATAGTACTTTAGAAGGATTTGGGTACAATACTAATACAAATAAATTACTGTAAAAATGGACACGTATCGTAATTCAAATGATTTAATTCTACTAGTTTTGTGTATCTGATGTGATGTGATGTGATGTGATGTGATGTGATGTGATGTGTGTGTGTGTGTGTGTGTGTGTGTGTGTGTGTGTGTGTGTGTATGTGTGCATAAATACATGTATATTTTTGTCCATGTTTGTATTTTGTTTCTCTGCCAGAGTCACTGAGTGTGTGCATCTGTGACTTGATATCACTAAGTATACCAGTAACATGATTTATATGCAAGAGGACTAATATAATATATATAGTCTTAACCATTAGTACAAAACAGTACCATAAATAAGTCTTCAGATACACTACCTTAAATTTTGTTTACCAGAAAATTTGGTTGAGCAAAGCATAAAACCACCTACTAAGGTAACAAACAGAAGAAGTCAGAAATCACACTTCCAGACCCCATTCAAAACAAGTACTACAGTGAAAAGAACAGAGGTAGGTATAAAGCAATAAGACATAAATTCCTCCAAACATTCCTTACAGGAAAGTGAAAAACACCTAAAAAATGTAGAAAGTGGTTAATCTTGAAGAACTTGTAGTCTCTTTTCAAAGTTTATCAATGTTAGTATTGTTACTGCTAAATTATTAATATCATAAAATATAGTACGGTATATGCATATTGATACTTCAGAACAAGGTAGATAAAAGTGAGGATTTATAGTTCAGAATACAGATGACATTGATCATTGCTTGATATTTGTGATGGTTGAAAAGGTCATTTTACGTAAAACTAGGAATTGTTTTTAGATATAGTTTATGTTAAGATGAAGACATCTATGGCTAATATTGTATCTGCATGCATCTTCAATATTTGCATTATGATTTTTTTATAACCGTTACCTCATCTCTCGTAGCTGTATATAGTGTAAAATTGTTAATATGTACATTTTGTAATTTTTTTTCTAGCATGGTACCTCATCTATCTTTCTTAAAATACTTGTTGGTGATCAGATAGATGAAAGTGTGAGGTCAAAGGTCAAAGAGTGGGTACACCAGGCAGAAGAAATTAGTGTGACTTTAGTCTATAAGAACAAATCATCACAGCTAAGAAGTATGAGGACATTTTGTGGAGTAAGTCATGTTTTACACCTCAGATCATTTTAGCCGTAAGAAAACAAAGCTAACCTTTCCTAACTCACAGAATACAAAAAAAATAGGCTGGATCCAAACTTATTGAGATATTGGAGAACAAAAAATATGTTGAATATTTTGCTGTTTTTGAAAGACATGTACAAATGGTACTGAAGTATAGATGGACCATAAAAGTTGAATGTACACACATATATGTTAGTTTTATCTTCCATCAGGGTACATTATCCTGATTAGGTATTACATGTAAAACTGTGTAGTTAACAAAGTGGTCCCAGTATGAACTAACAATTCACTTCATTTATTGGTTTTGGGTACATGAGTTTAACTTTGTAGTTTTAATGTAAGATGTTTAAAATGTAATTAAACTTGAAAAGATATTAAAACCTCTCCAATATATGACTTAATTATTCTCACAAGTTGTGTTGTAAACAGTTTTAAACACTTGTACTTTTAATTATATTTATGCAATGATTGTGTCTATTGATCTGATATAAGAAACTTTTTGCTTGTCATAAAAAAAATAAAGAAAAATAAAGTATGTGATGACAGGAATGTAGATAAGAGCCAGTAACCAACAAAAACAATCTGGTATTCTGCAATATTTTCTCTGCTACGTTTTTGTGAATTGTGTTTCAAAATTCTGTATTTCAATCAGTATATATGTCCATTGTTGGGCAGCTTCATGGGTCTCATTCATAGATATTACCACATACTTTTCACACTTTACCAACTACTTTTAAAATTAGCTATATCTCTGTAAGATTGTTTGTGTATACTTTGCCAGAAACGGAAGAGTCGAGTTGAAGAGGAGTGTTTTGGTGAAGAGATAGGTTATATTCTAGCTGTGACGCCATCAGTAGAATCTACAAAGAAGGGACAAGAAAATAAGACCATTCAGAAACAGCAGTTTGTTAAGATTCCTTTCCAATCTGAAGATGAAGAATACAGGGTCTGGGCAAAGTAGGGGAATATGTAATACTAGCATATATGTAGTAGAAGTGGCAGTGAATGATCAATTTGTTGATTGATTGATCGATTGACTAACTGACTGATTTATTTATTTGCTGATTGATTGATTGATTGACTGACTGACTGACTGACTGACTGATTGATTGATTGCTTGATTGACTGATTGATTGATTGACATGCTTTGATGGGTAGGTTGTTTGGTCACAATCAGACATACAGACAGACAGTCAATCAGACAGACAGACAGAGACAGACAGACAGACAGTCAGACAGACAGACAGACAGACAGACAGACATAGACAGACAGACAGACAGACAGACAGACAGACAGATTGATCCATTTATATTCACTATTTCAATAAGCTGTATACATATGTACATTGATAGGATTAGTAGTCATATTTTCACTCTTCAGGAAGTACATATAACCATTGGATTTTAATATAGTTAAACACTGTGTGTTCTGGCTTTATCAGTTTTTCATTTGTGACATAAGCAATGTAATCATTGTTTTATATTTTCAGAGACTTAACAAGAGAGATGATGTCAATGAATACCAGGAAGATATGTTTTGATGGACAAGAACTCATCTATGCTATTGTCAAGGCTTTCAAATTTGACTATACTCAAGGTACCATATCTTATTTTGATTAGTACTAAATGTTTAACAAAAGAATAAGCCCATGTAACCCTTACTAAGATGATGCTAATGTGATGACCTGAATTAAAACATAGCCATTTAAAAGGTAGTTCTATAGTCTTGATTTTGTTGTTGTAAACTTTTAATACTAACTGTAGTGTGCTGTGTTTGTATTTCAGTGTCCACACAATGGTATCTGTTAGATGTAAAGATAGCAGGTTGGTTGCTGAATCCAGATCATCCCCCTCAACAGTTTTATGAAGTCCTAGAATCACTAAAATTACACCAACAAATGAATGATATTAAGGTGAGTGTGAAAAAACTCAACCAACATCCAAACATCAAAGTGAACATGGCGTTTGATGTTTGGTTGTCGATATTTTATTCATTTCCATTTTTTAAAATAATGTAATTGATCAGCTTCATCATCCATGATGTGAAGACATGCATGTTAAAAATGTTGCATATAGCAAGGATAACATTATTATTACAGGATATTCATTCTATACATGTTTGTCACACAATGTATAAGTACACAGAGGTTCATAAAGATAACAAAAGAACAGCGATATTTTCACACTGGAAAAACAAAGTATAAACTTTTACATTTTCACTCTGTTCCAGTCTACCAAGAATAAATATTTTCCATACAAAAAACCTCACTAGGCATCAATATCTGAATCAAAGTTTTGATTTCAATTGTTTGTTCATTGTTCTCAACATTGATGCAGGATAAAGAGATGGTGTGTGATGATTTGTCTTTACTGAGTGTAACCATGCACAAACTGTATACCAAACTGAAAGCTGTACAGCTATGGGATCTGTACATCAATCTAGAAATGAGACTCTGTCCTATCCTTGCAGGTAAACATAACAAATACAACATACATTGTCTTTAATTTAATTATAGTAATGATTGTTTTCTGTTCCTAATCATATGCTATATAGTAAAAAACTTTCTCATGAGACCTTGTGAATTTTTGCCAAAGTGATTAATTCTGAGTTGTGTTGTCTAAAATCTTATATGTGTTGTATATTGCAGTGATGGAGTTGGAAGGAGTGAAGGTAGATATACCAAAACTAGCTGAATACACCAATATCCTAAGGGTAAGTGTCAGCATACCACCAATTTATCTGATTCCTTATGTACTTTGTAAAATTTCATTCTACGGTTTTCAGGTTTAGATTTTAGAGACCAGTGAATACTTTCATTGCCTCCCACTGAAGGTCATGGAGTAAGTGTACTCTGTGAGAAGTAGTTACATGAGTAGGTGGAGTACAACAACAACAACAACAACAACAACAACAACAACAACAACAACAACAACAAAATACTGAGCAATAAATGTATAATACAAAATTGGGGCCCAAAAAACCATAATAATTATAGTGCATTTAACACAGTCTGACCGTAAAACTGTTTTTGTTGGACACTAGCTCTTAGTTTTCTTTCACAGCTATTTTTTTTGCCCATCTATAAGTCTCAATTCTCGTTTTATGAGCTTGAATCAAATCATGCATACATGCTGTTTATTGTAATTGTTTTATGAGCTCCAATCAAGTCATGCATACATGCTGTTTACTCTCAGACCACTAATGAAGGTGTCTGAGGTTTACTGTACCAAAAACATGGGGTATGGCAACTTCAACCACAACAAAGACAAGTATTTCAAAACTTGAATTTTTTCATTAAGATCATTCAAGTTTGTCCTACACTGTGTGTACATATTTCTTTCACTTTATGCAAATAGAAAAAGTTACAGGTAGTTGAGAAGAAGGCACATGAGACAGCAGGACATCCCTTTGTAGTCAGCAGTCTGCCGCAAATCAGACAGGTAAGGCATGTCAAGTCAATGATTTTTCTATAGTAGGTAAGTCTAGAGAAATTTTACATGTAAAACAAAAGTGACAATTTTAAATGTTTAGAACTAAAGCATTATGAAGGCAGCTTTTATTTGTCGAAAATCAAATAAATCAAATAATTTTAGAATAAATAAACTTTTCACTCTGAGTGTTTGTAAAACTTTTTGATATCACTATTTGATATATTGTAGGTATTATTTGATGAGCTAAAACTTGACCAGAAGTACCAGGGGAGTAAAAAACTTGCCAGAACACAAGTCAATAACTTGAAATCTACTTCTGAATCTGTGGTAAGTTAATTTATAGTTGATATTATTTAGACATTTTTACATGTAGAACAGATTTACGTCACACTTTAATATAAAATGAAAGATTTTTTAATTTTAATTAGTACTCATGTACTGTACATAGTCAATAATTTAGTCAAAATAAATGTAAGTTATAATTAAAACCAGATTCATAGTCAGAAAGTCAATGTTTACCTCGATCATCATATCACATCTGTGTAATTATTACTTCATTGATGTAATGTATCCCTCCTCAGTTAAAATAGAAAGTATGAATGTTTAATGTAATTTATTACTCAGGCATGACCTCTTTAGTGAAGGTGCTAAACATATTAATAATTACAGAAACTTGACAGAAGAACAAAAATTTAAAGAAATAATGAGCAACAAAACTCTAATTATCGCACTTGGAAAATATATCAAACTTAGTAATATAAAAAGGGAGCACCACCTACAAAATACTTAAAATATATAATTTGAAATGTCTAATTACCCTTCATTATTATTTTTTCATTAATATTATGTCTCAACTCGTTGAATAGTTATTGTTGTTGTTTGTTTTGTTTTGTAGTCTTTATTATGATGAGTAATGTTACTTTTAAAAAGCCTATAAGTGCTATTATTATGATTTTTTTTTCCAATTTTATTTTATTTGTACCTTTAACAAATCCCCAGGGTTTTGTTACGTGTAATCAATAAATATAAATATCTATGCTGTAATATAGAACAGAATAGTATTATTGGATGTTTTGTAATTGTTTTGAATTGCAATCAATTTACAGCTACAACAGTTACAAGATCTCCATCCACTGCCAAAGATCATACTGGAATATAGACAGGTAAGTGAAAAGTCACAGTGTCTGAGGACAACAGATAGAAACATATGTGATTCTCAGTAATTATAACATTAAACTACAACCGTTAACATGGAAGTAAAGCGTTTCAGCTACTTGTCCCGTTCAATTAAAACGTTGATATCAGGTGTAAAATAACAGTGTTTGATTATCAACCCAGTACACGGTCACCTCTAAATGTAATCTATCTGTAAACAGATGTTTACTCATCATGAAGCAAATTTACCACAATTGTTTATGACATCCTCCATACCAAGTGTAAAAATATACTGTTTCAGTTGATTTCATTATCAACCCAGTATGTGGTGTATCTTAATGTAATCAGTTATAATCAATCTAATTAAACAATGTTAGCAGTGCAAAGAGATCTCTCGAAGTAAATCCGAAGGGAACTGACTGAAAAAGGGTCATTTTAAGGTGTTTGCAGACGTTTTTTTAAAGTTTTAAAAGCAGAATACATTTCACAAACATGTCGTCTAGCAAAATACCAATAGTGAATGTGAGCATTTTGAATCACCTTTAAAAGATAGGAACATTGAATTCATAATGTAAGAATATTAAGAGTTTTGTATCATATCACAGCCTGTATGCTAAAGTGTACTTATACATGTATATTAATTTAATCTGACTTATTTGACAGTTTTTGAAGCTAAAATCAACTTATGTAGATGGCATTCTTTCTTTTGTTGAAGAGGTGAGTGAAATATTACTCAAGGTCTATGTATTAAGTGTAACCATATGATCTCTGTTGGTGTTAAAGTGTTTTTGGCATGTATGATGGTAAATAATATGAGAAACTTAGCAAACAGACAATATGATATTGACAGACAGCGTTTTGCTTCAGGTTTTATGATTTTTGTTATATTATCCTTGGCTCAGATTTACAGTGACATTGACTCTTCCTCAACTCCCTTGGGAGCATACAAACCATTGCAGCCTCTATAAGCACTTAGGATTATAGCATTCACATTGTAACCTTTTTATTCTACCAATTATACAGCTGGGTTGCAGCCCTAGATAAGGTAAAGTTATTGTATGGACCCTATCACCCTCAAATTAGTTATCACTACAGTTCAACAGTTTTTTTTTACTTCTGTTAATAGTAAAAGTATCTCAATATTCTGAGTGATAGCTTCATGTTGATACTACTTAATGTGATGTTACAGTACTATCTGTAGAGATGTTTCCCAATAATTATGATGATTTAACTTTCCATGTAAGGGTCATCTGTACACCACCTGGCAGCAAACAGCAGCAGCTACAGGACGACTGACATCAGCTAATCCAGTAAGTATCTGACAATTAAATCAGTAAATTTAACAATTGTGGGTTGGGCCACATGGGTACAAGCTGTCTACAAGCTTGTCGCAAATTTGTGCATGCATGTAGCAAACTTGCGACTTTTGTACGGGGTGTTGCTCTGCTATACTGGAAAAATTGTACATTTAAAAAAGCACACATTTTCATATGCCATACTACAAGCATGTGACAAGCTTGCAGAGCTGAGAGGAATCTTATGAAATATTTCTTTGCCTCAAAGGCTTGCAAGTTTACAGGGTTTTGCAAGCTTTCAGGGTACTGCAAGTGTTAAGCATGTCACAAACTTGTAGCAAAGAGACTGGAACTTCACTACCGAGTTTGCAAGCATGCGCAAGCTTGGTGCAGTCTTCAACTAGACCCTACAAGCTGTCTACAAGCTTGTTGCAAACTTGCGCATGCATGTAGCAAACTTGTGACTTTCGTACAGGATGTTGCTCTGCTATTCTGGCAAAATTGTACATTTAAAAAAGCATGCATTATCATATACCATACTACAAGAATGTGAGAAGCTTGTATTGAAATTTTTCTTTGCCTCAAAGGCTTGCAAGTTGCAGAGGGTTTATATTTCTAAAGGCTTAGGGTGCGCATGAATGTGATAATTATGTCTGAAATGTTGTATTTGTTTGACAGAATGTACAGAATATTCCAAAGCAACCATTTATCATCACTGATATTAACAAGAATCATAGTACAGGTTGGTATGCAGTTTTAGTGATACTCAATTTATATGCTTCAATCTAGTAAGTCTGTGAAAGACCTGAAATTCAAAAACTTTACAGTCCAGAAAAATATGTCATTTTCTTTATGATAAAGATAGTATCAATGAAATAATCAATATGTATGACCAGTCATGAGATGATGAAAATCTCTGTGCTTAATGTAGAAAGCACCTCGGAAATAAACTATTTATATTTTTACTCCTACCCATTCTCAGTTAAAATCATGAAAAAAATCAGGGTAAAAAACTCTGTGTGAAACTGAAAAAATTGTCAATTTCCTTGAAAACAAGATGGTTCGTGGATCCTAAATTTCTTTTATAATTTCAAAATGACCAAAAGCAAACTTCTATATGGCTAGGTTTGGAGAAATTTTAAGAAGTTTGAAAAAAAATTCCTCTTAAGGTGCAGTGTACCTTAAAACTTAACTTTCCTTCATAACAGGTAAAATGGCAGAGATTGGTTTAATTACTACAACGTACAAGTACATGTACAAAACTTGTGAAAAAAATATGGTGTATAGCATTACATTGAAGGTTTTTTTTATATAGAATCTCATCCTCTTTCTATACCCTGCCTATTAACAAAACACAAATTAAATTCTTTGTATGGCAGGAGTGATATATAAAAACTGGTCAATTTGATAAAGTAATGTATCCATAGTACATCAATGTGTGTATATGTTGAAACATTCCTTCTCTCAAATAAAGTACTTTGTCAGTATAAGCACTCAATCCATTCATATGTAATCACCTCATTAAGATCTATCAAATGCTAAAAATGTATCTGTTGCACTACATACATATATATGGAGATTAATCCCTGACTACTACTGATTTCCACAGAAATCCCACAAGATGGTTACACTATTCTTGCAAGGGAACCGTTTATTAGTGAAGAAGGGTGGTCATTTATTGCTGCTGGTAGGTTACACTGTGTTAATTTCCCAGTTCCTTTTTGTCCTGTCTCCATTGTTTCAACTCTCAGTTCCATTTAACAAAACACTTCCTGTTAACGGGAGAGTTTTCACCCAATGAAAGTATCTGCAAACTTGTTAACCATCAAGTGATGAAACTGTCCACAAATTTGTTATTCATCACAATGAAACTCTGCAGTCAGTGGAGAGGGGTCATTTATTGCTGCTGGTAGGTGTGTTTGCTGTTAAAGTTAGATAATCTGTCAATTCGTCATAAGGATAGTATCTATGGTTGAGTATATATAAATATAAAAGATGTAAACTCTAGCATTTGGGGTTAATAAATTGAAAAATTGAACACTTTTGACATGGTTATCAGAAATTTCCTCAAAAGTCCACTATAGTTCCTATCCGGTATCATTATGATTAAAACACCTCCATTCTTGTGGCTATTAGTTAGAAGCCACGTTGGCATCCAGACTAACTCTTGTGTGATGATTCAGGCTGTTTTTTGTACTGAATAACTATTGACAATGACATTAGTATTTCCACTATGTTAAACACTAGGGAAGAGAAACATCTTTGAATTTGCTAAGACTTTTCCCTCTTTAGCGTAGATGTTTTCTTTTCATATTAGAAATTAAAAGATTCCATTATCTTCATTCAGTGACCTGTGTATTAACTGTAAATCTCTATCCGCTCACATTTTACTTATGTTATTATTCTTATCTAAATCAAGTCATATCTTTAAATGATAGCTGCATATCAGGTAATTTGTTGGTTTGATGTTGACTGAGTCTTAGCATGAATTATTTCAATCAGGATCTTTTTGAGAGTATTCCATTTTTTTACCAGATTTCCTTCTCATGACAGATTTCCGGTCCATAGAGTTACGTCTCCTGGCTCACTTGTCAGAGGATCCAGTCTTATTGGCCATATTTCAGAAGAAGAATTGTCCAGATATCTTTGCTGAACTAGCTTCCCAGTGGTGAGTATTATCAACTCAGAATATAAAACTAGATGATTTTGTGTATTAACACATGGTTAGTTACCTATAGATTGCAAACAATAAATCAACATTCAGATCTATTTGATAAAATCAAGCTATTGTATCTGTACAAATGGATGGAACCACATTCATTAGGTATATAGCTATCCAAAGAACAATCAAGAAAAGTTTACGATGAATTGCAACACTATCTTTTTCAACTTTGAATAGTGACTAACTTGAAAACCACTGAGTCTAGAAGAGGGGCTAGGTCTGGCAACAACATTACCAGATTATGAACAAGAAATGATACAACCAAAAATGCTCATCAGCTTGGTAGATCAATTGATTTACAAAGTATATAACACACAAGCAGTTAAAAGTTTGGTAGCTTTGAGCTTTCGATCTGTCTTGGGCGATGATCCTCATTAGTGGTCAGCTGTAACTATAGAATTTGTCATTCTGATGAGGATCGTTGACCAAGACAAATCAAAAGCTCAATGCTAAAAAACTTTGAACTGCTTGTGTGTTATAAACTTTGTAAATCAAGAAATGATATGCTGTAGTCAGACAGGGACTAGAAAACCAGAAGAAATAGGGTTTACCCATTATGATTTATTTACTTAAATTTAGCATTTCATTTTTAGCTGTTTACAGTTGTTTGTCTTATAACAACTACAATGTTTATACAACTGATCACCTGATAGATGCTTTTATGGAGTCAAACCCTATATCATATTTGTGCATAACATATTTATATAAAATCTAGAATACATATTTGATATTGAAGGTTGAATAAGCCAGCCAGTGAGATAGAGTTTGGTGAAAGGGAAAGAACCAAGAGAGTAGTGTATTCTGTAGTCTATGGTGTAGGTGAGTTTTAGTAATTAATGTTAGCATCACAGTTTTGATGTATAGTATATTTACTGACATAAATTATAGGGAGCTTGTGGTCAAGAGAAACAGAAACATATTTGATAAACATAGCTAAAACTTAAAGTAATTGTACTCAAAGTAACATTTTCATATCATGAAGGAATAATCTTTACAGAAATATGTATCAGTATTTCTTAACAATTGGTTGATGAGAGTATGTACATGTATGAGTTAGTATGTCCCGTTATATTAATTTTAGCAATACCAGACACAGTCGGTTTCATGTTTAGCAGTCACATGTAACAGGTTGTAGAACATTGGGAAGTGGAAGATATCTATGACTATGAACAATGTAGACTAATGATAGATAAACCTAAATTTACATCCTACTCTAGGTAATAGAGACAATTTCCTCATAACTATGGGTTCTGGAGAGTTATTTCATAATCTACATCACCTGCAATTACTTAATTGCAATTTCAGAGAAACGTCAGGTTGATCTTCTACCTTTCATATATCTTTGCTGTGGGCCATTGTATACTTGGAGTCAGCAGAAATAATATATTTATGGTTGCACAATGGATATTCATGACTCCTGAGTGCTTATTCCCTTCAGTGTAAAACATCTCATGAATATTCATGAGAGTACCTTTATTTCCTGGAGTGGCTCTCTGTAAAACAGGATTTGAAACAAATGTATGTCATCTAGAAGTACAACATAGTTCACTAAATTTATTTGTGACATGTATTTTATGGTTGATTTTAGGTCGTGAAAGGTTGGCTGATACTTTGTCAGTGACTTGTGAAGAAGCCAAACAATTCATCAGTAGTTTCCTTGGTAAGTCTTAATCTAATTTGGTATTTTGGTATGTGGTATGTACTGTCATCTTGCTGTGCATGACACTAGTTTATTCACTCCTGTCTTGTGATTCCTGTGTTATGTGCTATATTACCCAAAAGACAAATTTCCATTTACGCATAGTAATAATGGATAGAAGTAGAGTGGATCCTCACTGGTTTGTGAATGTTTTAGTCTATCAGCACAACTATGACTTATTGAGGGTTGTGACTCAGTTTGGTGCTAGTTATATATTCAGAATCACAATGAAAATGAAACAAAACCATGCACTTTTTTGAAAAAGAAGCAAAATATAGACACCTATAGCCTTTGCTCATGATTGACTCTCAAAATGAACCTTTCCAATTTGTACATGGTCTATAAATCATTATTGTCAAGTTACAAGGTGTTTTAGTCTTTTGCAATTGTCTGTTTTTGTTGTGTGAGGGCGCCATAGAGTAATCATGAAAGTGAAAGTTGGAGGAGCATGCATGCAATTAATTTAAAGCTAGGAAATATAGAAAAAAACGTTGGCTGGATTTTAGGTACATTTAGAAAGCTTCCTATTACCAGTGATTGAACTAATCTTGTCATGATTTGTTTGGTTTATATGTTTACAGGAAGATTTCCAGCTTTGCACAGCTTTACCAAGAAAACCATAGAGTTCTGTCACAAACATGGCTATGTTACAACTATGCTCAAGAGACGACGTCTGTTTCCTCATGTTCATTCCAACAATTTCCAATTCCGATCACAAGCAGAGAGACAGGCTGTTAATTTTACAGTGCAAGGTAATATTTGGTAATAAATTGGTGGTACCAGATCTGTACTACCAATCAAATCAAGCTTTTGTATTGTCTTGAAGTTTTGATGCACCACCTTGTGGGTAAACTTAACTGTTATTGCATGCCTTCATTGAGACCTGTGCCTTCAACTACAAAATGAACATATAGTTGAAATGCACAGTGGGGATGTAGAAGTAGACAAGTTACCATAGTGATTATCTGTTGGAAAGTAAACAATTGAAGCCATTAAAATCATCAAGTCCGTGTGTGATGTTTTCAGCAGAAGCCTGTTCCTACTGTACTGTAAAAGAATAGCAATGATTTTAATTATCACTTTTCAATGTGATTGGGTAAAGGATCCTGCTGTGTGTGTTGTTTCTCTGTTATTGTTAGTCTAGAGTTGAGTTGTGTCCATCTTTTGTGCAAAAAACCATCATGTGCCATGAGTGAAACACCAAGGCAACTTCATTTCTCCTGTACACACAAATGTAAACATTTCCAAACTATGGAATTGTAATAATTTTGCATGTAAATGCCCAGTGAGAGTACAGAACCTTAAAGGCAGTCAATTCATTTGTTCACACAATTTGAATTTATACTTTCAAAAGGAAAACAATATTTGTACATTAGCCCACCACATGGCAATTATGTTAAGCTTAAAAGTTGACAAATTTAATATCTACATCTTAGCCTTCAACAAACTCTTGTACTTTCATAATATTGCATATAGTTGATGTTATAATGTCCCAATCCACTACGTCATTAGTTGTTGTTCCCAACCAGCTACATTATACTCTGGACATGTTTGTATCTTGTGTCAACTACAGGATCAGCAGCAGATATCTGTAAAGCAGCAATGATTCAATTGGTACATGAATTGACCAAACATACAACATTACATGCCAGGTAGGACAACATGATATTTTACACTTCTTCAAAACCAATCTGGGAATAGACATCAGTCAGGTATGACAGAAACATCTAATGCCTTTATAAAATGAAAGAACATGTATTTATCCACAACATCTGAAAAATTACTCTTCCTTGTGAGAATGAATGCAAAAATAATAATAAAGTATTGTTTTCTTATTTACAGGTTACTTTATCAAATCCATGACGAACTCTTACTAGAGGTAGTTGACAAAGACATCAAGGCTGTACAAGGTAACTGTAAAAAACTTTAAGTCTTGCATTTGACTAACTTAGAACTATTTTTGTTCTCTTTGCATGGATTTATGTGTAGTTTATGGATATGATTTGATAGAGTTAATGTCATTGTGTATAAAGGTATATATTAGGAAGTGCAATGTCACACCAAAAACAAAAATAACCATTGTAATATAAACACAGCATTAAAAGCTTTTACAATATATGGCAATTAAGTATCAAAAAAAGTTATCAATGATAGTATTTAGCAACAAGAGTAGTATATGTTTAGTAGAATATGTTTTTAACCAAACTAATTGTGTTATTGATGGCATTTAGCCACAGACCAGGAGTATGTTTTTAACCAAACCAGAGTGTTAATGACAGCATTGAGCCACATGATGTGTTGTGTATTTACCATACTTTATATGTTACATTCACATATTTGGAACTATGTGCCATGGGTTTTTCCCTTCCTATGTTTGTTCTGTGTCATAATATAGCACGTATTTCATGTCTGATCCCTCCACCCACCACCCTTTCACTCTATTCTGTGTGTAGATATTTTGAAGTCAGTCATGGAGTGTACAGACAGACTTTGTGGTGACAGAGTTCAACTAAAGGTACAGTACTCCAAGATCCTTAGCTTGTACTTGTATGTAATCTCATGAAATTAATGCTAGATGTCATTAGTTGAGCTGAAGGTCAGTCGATATAGTGTGTATTTGTCAATGAAATTATTTGTTACAAAAATTGTGATTGCAGAATGTTAGGAAGAAGTCATTCTGGACATAGCAGTGTTGTAAAAATTAATTTGAACCATAAAAGGTGGTATGGTGTTTGATCTTTCCTGTTTGACACCACAGTACAGATGAAGATTCAAATTAATTTCTATGATATATGTTATTACATTAATGTGTAATCTCATCATGATGATCAAGTGGTTAGAGCTAATTGGCCAATGTAAAAACTACAAATTTCTAGCTTGATCCCAACACTGTCATGGTATGTCATGGGTCTTTTTAAGTCAGAGAAAACAGATAGTTGATTACAAATATTGCTGTGAAACAATAATACCAAACCAGAAAGACTGACGTTTTTGGACAAGATTTGATAACAGTTGTACCTCAAGTATGATTCAAACATGTGTTATGACATGCATGCCTTTTCTGTTATCTGCTACAGGTGCCATTGAGAGTAACACTAAGTGTTGGCAAGTCCTGGGGACATATGTCTGAAGTCTAAGCCAGAGAAAAGAGACAGTTGATTACAAATATTACTGTGAAACAATACTACCAAACCAGTAAGACTGTAGAGTTTCAGTTAGGGGACACAATGATTTTTACATCTTACACATATTTTGTTATGACTTACACAAACAAAATACAAGCACTGCTAATGCACTCACACAAATGAAATATTACATTTTATCTCACTGTAAAAACATATATGTAAACAGTTTTGTGTTTAAATCTTCCTTGCCAGTGATGTATATGTTCACAGTGAAATAACATGTATCATTTGATGTGCTTGCATGCATGCTATCAGTGTCTGTATGTTGTTTTATGGAATTTGTAACAAAAAACCTTGTATGAGATGTAAAATCCACCGTGCTGCCTAATTGAAACTCTATAGTCACTCTGGTGTGATATTAACACGATACCTTTACCTCCAAATTTCTAATAATATAGTTCTGTATTGTCAAGAGTGACATATTTCATTTGCACATTTTATGCTGCAGAATGAACCTCTTTTTGCATGGAAGGTGTGCAGTAATGAACTTCAATATAATGAACAGTTGTTATAAATTTATCCAATGTTACCAGAAATAAAAAGAAAACTGTTTTATTTACATTTTGATCTAAATTTGGCTCTGTGCCAGAGCATTACCAAAATAAATCTACTGGTGTAAGCAAACCAAAGTAATTATCTAAATTCACCACTTGAGGGCGCTCTTCTGAAAATGGCGTGACACTCGAGCGAATTTGTGTTAGTTTCATGTCTGGACTTGTGTTTTGTGGTTAGAAAATTCCCAGCAACATCTACATAAAGAATCTTTCCAATACGTTGTCAATAAAATCAGAAATGTTAGAGGACCAGCATTTTACCACTAGGAGAATTGCACATAAATCTGCTGAAATGTGAATGAACTACATTAATTTGCAAAAAATATTATCCTTTATAATAGCTTGATAAAACGTGAACAAATATTGATATTTTTCAGCTCAGATGTGCTGATTTTAGACTTACAAAATGTTCTATTTAAAGAAAATGACTTATTTTGTTAATATTTTAATATTTATTTACATCTATCTTTCCATAAATATGATGTACTTCAGATAACTGGTATTACATGTTCAATAAAATAATGATGTATGTTGAAATAAATGTGCGGTACTGCTTTTCTTTTTTTTAATCGGATTGTGGGATGTGATTATTTTGACACAATTGTTGTTAAATGAATGAAGAGTTTTGTTTTCCCTCCTTCACTCTCTTTTATGTCTAAACTATCTTCAAAGAATCTATTATTGTCTTCAATATCTGTCATGTCAAATGAAAGGTCTACATTGAAACCTTTGAACTTAGCCTCCAAGGTTCACCTCAAAGTTGAAACAAAATGCTGAAAGACTTGAAGTCAGAAAGATCTTTTTCACTCGTAGAGTCGTCAGTGCATGAAACAATTTGTAAGAGATTATTATCGATGCGACATCATTGAACAGTTTTCCGTCTTCTCAACCCATAAAATTCATTCTCAAAACTTATCTGCATGAGATCAAGATGACATAACTGCATCAATTTCCGAAAACATGACAAAACTGAACATTGAGGTCCATATGGTCCTGTGTTCAGAATCCGTGTAAGGTTAGGTAATGTTATGTTTGTCATTATGCATCAACTTTATCAGTTTTCCCATAAATTTCCACATTGATCAAGTGCACCAAAAGAGACTGTAATATCTTAGGACATTTCTTGAACAATTTACTATGGTACCAGCTTAGTATTCTATTCTTTGTCTCCAAGTTTTCTTATGGATTCAATAATAGATAACAAAACTACCTATACCAATGATAAAACCCATTGTGACATTACTCAAAGGTTGGGTGATACAAACAAAAGTTAATATCTTTGACCTAAATATTCTGAATACTTACCCATCACTTTTGCTTTTTTTTTAAACAAAAAATTCTTTAGGATGAGCTAACCAGTGTCTCTTTGGTTAGTATAAGCATTCCGTTTAGCTATTTTCTTTACAAGGTGGTTTGAATATTGCAGGAAATGTGCAAATCATCTCATGAATTTTCATATTTTCTTTTACATGTTTGAATAATACCTTAATGTACATTAAATGTTCTGTTGTATCAGACTGAATCTCACCAAACAATGACAACATGATTCTGACAGCTACAAGCTGAATTTTCAAAAATATGTACAGTCATTTGGACTACAACTTTACAATTCATATTGTGTAATGAACTTGATTCTTGTAGATCAAACAATTGTTATTTTGAAACAGAAAATCATTGACATGTTGTCTTTGAAATTAACTAGATAAAATGATATGATTTTCACCAATGTCCAAAATCTTATACTTTGTCCTTACATGAAAGGGTCAAGTTATATGTGGACTGTGAATATTTCACATCAATCAGCCAACAAATCTCAAAATATAGCCCTTAAATTGTTACTTTGAAATTTGAGACATGCAAAATTGTTCCCCTTGTCAACGTGCTCTCAGATAGAAATATGCATGTAGTGATAGTTTTGAATTCACTTCCTTTGTGAAGAGGTTCATCTAATCTCACCTCATCTAGTTTGTACTCAGAATTCAGTATATTCATTTTCAGTGTTGTTTAAGTTTTTCTGTAAAAAGTTAACATACAGTTTGGGGCTGTACTTCTTTTCTTGTTGTAGTCCTGGTGATGTAACTCAGTGTTTTGATGCCATGTTGCAAAACTTCATAACAAAGAGTGAAGTAAAAGGAATTTATGTGCAACAATCCCAGCTCCTTTCATTGGCTCGTCCTACCATTCTAGTTAGTAGTATATAAACTACCAAAAAGTATTATAAAAAGTAAGGTTTTCAAAAACCGAGTACCATTCTGAACCATATTCTAGTTTCAAATTTTTCCTTTGTTATTCTTTTCAATAACAATTATGTTTATATTTACACTAAAGAAAAACTGCAAGAGCTGCCCGCTTTCTGTGTGAGGTCAAATTTTACACAACACAGTTCAATCAAGACACAGCTTTCAAATAAACTGAGGCAAAAATGGATATTTTATTTACAGTTTGCGTCTTCAAACAATATAAAAACAAGCTTTATATTATCTCAGCCCACCAAACAAACGTCTCAGACATTATTATTAATACGAAAACAAAACGAATGTGAGGTGACGATTTAGGGCATTTGTTTGAGGGCGCGCTTCCATAAATGATGAATAAAGTTCGCTTATGATGAAAAAAATTCGGGGTTTACAGAAGGCGGCCATCTTGTATCGTTTCGCTGAAAGAAAATAAATCTAAGTGTTGTTTTTAGATTTAAACAGTGCAGTTCCGGCAACGATACGTCGATCCTATTGAACAATGCTTATCTTAGATATTTGGTCCAAAATCATCGAAAAAACTAGTGGAATAAGCAAGATTATTTGAGGCGTCTACGGCGCATTGATTTGCAATGACGGTCAGGGTCAAAAGAGTGAAATGACCTCGTAATTTTTGGCGCGGTTATTGTTGTTCCAACATGTGGGGATAAGATATTTTTGTCGGAGTTTCCTAATATTTGAGAAAAAATTACCATCTGTCGGGTTCCAGTGTGTTCGAACGTTCGTTTGGGACCGATAAAGAAGGCGCCATTTCGCTGTGATGGTCCATCTTTGGTGAAATCTGTAGTGGGTTCAGAGCTCAGCCGTAGGTAAGTGTAATGACGGAATATGAACAGAAATTACTCATTCAGTCTGGTAAGGCGCCATAATTTTACAATTGAAGGTAGAATGTTCCGCCATGTGTACCAATATATGAATAAACAACTGTCTGTATGGTGTTAAGCGTCAGATTTTCAAAAGATGGATTCACCGAAAACGACCCAGAAGGACAAGGTATTAGACTACACTATGTCAATGGAGGATATGTATTGAGCGATATTTAAACTGCGGCAGATTTCCCGCCAAATCACAACCCAAATTTCTTTTCGAAACAGGGGTAACATCATTGCAAATAACGTGTGATCACATCTGTACACCGATTGCATTTTGCTTTTGTATAGATCGCACACGAAGCCAGCTTTTCCAGTGCAAGTTTATTTGGGGTTAGCTATGGCTGGCACTGGCATACGAATGCAAGGGCGACTCGTTGTTTTGGGTAATTGTTATTGTGCATACAGCTTTTGTTTTGATTGATGTTATCCGAGTTCCGGTGAATGGTACACGTTTGAACAGGTATTATATATTCCTCAACTGGATTCTGCTTGGTTTCCTTCATTGCACATCGCCTGGAAGTGTTTTGACATGGCTGCGTCTGGATTTCCGCATCGTACATTTGTGGATTGACCTATTTTACTGTAATATGTGTACAGAGTTGTCATAAATGCACCGTGTGTGACCTTTTGTGAGGAGATAGGGTTAGGTACTTTGCAGAGGCCTGTTCCTCCGTGGTCCTGAGTTAGATGTACGTAAATTTAAAAGCCATTTAACAGATTGGTTTATTATTTAATAAATTTTATAAACAAACCCACATTTATAATATCTTCTACTATACTAATACTCTACCACAAGTTGTTTGTGAATACAAATGAATATAATTTACTCTCACATAATACTTGGAGGTTATCTGTTCTTTTAGAAGCCTTACTAAACTCTGGCATTTACTCCTGGTGTTAAAAGTCTGTTGACCACACCCCTTGGTTTTTTGTAAGCAAAGCAGTTCGAAGAAAACTACTGGAAATGTGATTCTGCACATACTGTAAAACATAAGAGGTGTACTTCCTTTTTTTGGAATTATCACATTAAGACATGCAAATCTTCACCTGTGTGATGTCAAACAGGGCAGATCAAAAACCTGAATCACCCCTGTTCTCTCAAACTGTTTTGTCTAGCTCAACTGTTAAGAATGGCTTGCTCACTGCCATATTATGCTAAGGTCACATTTTCGTATTTTAATTAAACTATGCACTTTCAAAACAGGTGACATTCATTATTACATGCTTTTAGGTGTATTTACAGGGTATTCAGGTGTAAAGTAGGTGTTAAATGTCAGTCTGGGTTTACTAGTTCATTGCCCTAGTTTGTAATAGATTGTTTACACAGTCCCATTGTCTTTCACCTTACCATGGTAAGCACTATTCAATTTTCAAGGCTCTTTTCAAGCATTTGATGAATGTGTCTAGCCAATAGACCCTTAGAATGAACTCCAGAGTCTATGGTCCAAATGCTTGTAAATCAACCAAGAGTCATTTCTTGACCAGTCCTCCTCAGTGTCTCATGAAAGTTATCCAGATACTTTCATTCAACCTTCACCTTTTCCAGTCCTTGAATCTTGAGAGTTGCATTTAAATATGTTATCTGTTGGCTTCCTAGTCTTTCCTTCACAGACTATAGGAAATGTTTATATAGAGCCTGACAGATCACACAATTTGAGATAAAACAAAATACAATGGCATCGGGCTGTTTATCAGGGATATTAATATTTCATTTAGAGTGTATCATTTTGATTTGTCAAGAGTTTGAAAGATGTATTGATTGTTGAGGTATTGTAGGTTTCTGAGAGATTGTAGTACGTAAATAGAGAGTACAATTTATTCCTCCTGCTGCCTTGTGTTTTATTCATGAAGACAAACAAAACAAAGTGTTTTCACAGATCTTGAGCAAGACATATATTGCAAGATTTAAAAACAAAAGAAATGTCTGAACTTGTTTACTAGATAACGTGTATGCTAAGATTGCATTGCACATTACAGCAGTCATGGAGAGTTGGAAGATATCGAGATTGTTCACATACTATTTACAATATTAGATTTTGTAAATAGTGTATTGTGAATTTACAAGTTCAATCCCCAATATGTAACTTAATTCAGTTGCTCACAATGACCATTCTACCTTTTCTATGTTTGGTGTACCATCATGTTATTTTGGGACATGTATTTTTCAAAAGGCTTCTATGAGAGAGATATCAGTTTAGCTCATAAGGTTTGTGATCAAAGCCAAGTGTTTGACAGTTTGCAAATTAACTGTTAGAAGCCATGCCATGGTTGCTCTGATGTAATCAAATGATACTGTAAAGCATGATGCATTGGTGGCAATCATTCATTTACAATGAGCTGAACTGCCCCCATTGAAGTAAGGATTTTACAAGTACATGTAGGCAGGTTGATGTAGTTCTAAAGTATCATGTAGTGGCTAGCTCAGGTGACCTTTCACTTCAGATTGATGTATTCAAAAAGAACAGAATACAGAATGTACGTTTTCTCTGACTATTGTCATTCAAATATTGTTCAATTATTTGCTGGAAATTGGCTGATGTACTTATAAAAAAAACTCAAAGATAGAAGTCCATGTTAGTACAGTGTTCACTGGCTCTTGTTTGATACAACCATGCAGAAACCAGTAGGAAACTGCACATTCTACACTGGAATTTAAGATAGCAGGATTGCATTTTCTTGCTACATTTTGTGTACTGCAACTAGACACAGACACCAATGTTCTGAAGTTTGGAAGGAGGTGTGTTAATTCATGTCACAAGAAACTGTATTCATACACTCTTACTGTCTTAATCCTTTATTGCCCATCGTGTAGTGTTTTGTGTACAAGTTCAATCTCCAAAACATGGAATTGGCTATATGTTACATTAATCTCCAAAAAATGAAATTATATCCCAGTGACATGTTATAGTGATGTTGGATTGTGTTGTCTCTTTTGTCATCAACACAGAAGCTGGGTAACTGACATTGGTACTCTTCACATAGGGGTAGTTAATTCTTTACAAATCGAATGACTTCATTAATGTGTGTCTTTGACAGATGTCATGAGATCGCCATGGTGATAGATAGAAGTGACACGTCATATAAATATATAATGTTGAAAAACATGGATATTGCAATGTATAGGTGCTGAACAGTGCATTATGTTTTGTCATAATGTAAAAGAGGTTAGACACATATGTGTATTTATAATCATATTAAAAATTGTCAAATATTGCAACTGCTTAGACAGCTGTAGAGATTGTAAAAGATGAAATGGTGTCGGGTACAATAATCCTGCTTTGAAGCCTTTCCAATTACCTGCGGTCTGGTGACTCTGGTCTGTTGGTCTGTTCCTCTTTTTGTCTCACTGATCGTTAATTGCAATTGAATATTTCAGAAAGGCAACCTGCAACCTTCACTATATATGACCACAAAAGCCAGTCATGTTTGAGAAGGCTATATTTAATCACCATATTGTATGATTATTGAGGAATATAAAGCTCCTGATATTTATGTGCGTATCGGTATAGAGAATTTGGTATTATATTTTATTTTTTGGAACACATGTTGTTGACCTTTAGCTCTTGTCATGTGTCACAATTCTGTATCAGATTGATTACCAATCTATGCTCAAAGTACTTTGTTCAGTGTGGCTTATTGAAATACCAAATAGAAAACCAAAGCAGTTGCAATGAGTGTAATTGAGTCTTCCTGTGCAATTTACACTGGTAAATGTAACTGGTATGGTTTTACCACCCCAATCCAGTCAGTAGGGTTTCTCTAATACATCTGTTCCTGTGATATCTGTTTACATTAGTATTTGCTTACTGACCCAACAGACTGCACCTGAATGTGTAACACATTCCTATAACTTGCTTTATGAACCAGCAAAGGTCTGACATTCTCGCAAGCCAGAGTTGTTATTTCTATTATTTTCTATTTCTATTATTTGTGGGAGGCTCATTAAGAACGTTGTCGTAAAGCAGGCTGTGGTTTGTGACGATGAGGTCTGAGTGATTGTAGGTAACTATGGACAGGCAGTTATCAGCATTATGAGGTTACTGACACCCTCTAGAGTCTAGTTGAGATCCTTGTCACATTTTGATGTTGTGAATGCAATTAAAAAAAAAATTAGAAAACATATGTCTAGGTATAAAATTGGAACATTGTAGGAGTTAAATATTTTGATTTTTACATCAATCAAGGGAGTTTCAGTTTAAAACTGTATTGCTAGGGACAGTTTCAATCTGTTAATTCCATCATTACTATTAATGGAATTTGTTGCTGAACTTCACCTTTAACCTTTCAAAGTTAAAACAATACCCTAGATCTGTCAAGATCACAGCAATACCCTAGATCTATAACAACAGTTTGCTTGATGAACACATCTAAAATTTGCCAATTGATCAATATTGGAGAAAATATAGGTGATATCCTGTTTTTTAATTTCTATGTTGCAAGAAGGTTGTCCCACAAATTTTTACTGATTAAGAAAATAGTCTCACATATGATGTAAATTTATGTCTTTGGATCCTATGGAATTCTTAACTATTCATAAAATAATTTGCTGAAAACAGTAATGGCTTTGCTCAAATTTTGATTATATTTGATTGACCGAGAACAACAATCAGCTTGCATAGATATCTGGTGGATTTCCCTCGCATATGATTGCACAATTAAATCCTTATTTTATACCTCTACTGATCTCTGAAAGTAAAACCACTTAGAATTCAGACAGTAGAGTCAATAAGTGGTGTCATATCAATGTCAAATGTATGTGGTTTTGATGTTCCATCTAACATCATGGTTTTTGTTAATCCAAGCAAATAATCTATTCAGGATTTCCAGAATGTAGAAATGATGTACAGTACTGTAATTTGGATTGTTGTATTTTGTCATGACAATGATATCAGATTATAATAATGTGCAGCTTTTCATATGGTCCCAGTGCGTATAATTTATCACCATGGGAACGACCATCTTTGAACCAGATAATTAAGAGTGTAGTTTCCTGCATGCAGTTTACTCACAATTATAAAATTGAATGCTCGTGGAATTCCAGAACCATATCAAACATGTTATTGAATCACAATATTTTATTGTGATCTCATATGACATAGTGTCTGAAGTGCTAATTAAATAAGTGTAGATAGCTTGCCAAATTTGTAAATGACTAATCTATTTTCAATAATCTTCACAATTATCGGGAAGTTGGGTGTAAAGATCATATGTATACTAAAACAGTTAAATTCATCAAAACATTAACTGTGCAATGCATGCTAGTTTACATCATATCAAAACACCATGTTTTGTTTGGGTTAGATCATTTAATTGAAAAATGCAAAGTAATAAATCACATAGTAGTGTTTGGCTCTGGGATCTGTATTTATTTTAGCTGAATACATGCAACGACTTTTTCCACAGAAATAAGTCCTGCTAGCCTAACAAAGTTTAAAAGGAGTTATATTTCTATATTTAGCTTTTGTGAACATGTCAACATTGAACAACAGTTACTCTGAAGACAACAGGCTGAACGGATAAGATATACTCAGTATCAACTTTCCCAATGCACTCTCCACCAAATTGAAGTGTGCCTCCTGATATGTTCTAAATTGCTCTTTCACCAAATTTTCATATGCCAAAATAAATTTGTTTACACTATTATTTTTTGTTAGTTTTATAATAATTTGATCAATTACCTGCCAAGTAAAATGGTGATATTGTGTCAAAATGCACAATTTTATTTTGAGTATAGAACATTTCATCCTTGAAATGTAAGATTAAAAATATTTCAGTGGTACTCATGACTAGTTTGTCACTCATTAGAAAGCAGTGTTGATATTATGGTTTGTTTATAAATTACAAAATACTGTGTAATTTATATGTAACACAATTCTCATTGAAAGAGGAATAAACACAGTCATGGTGTCACCTTTGACCTCTTTACCATTGAATGACACAAAAGGAGAATCATAAAAGGCCTGGTGACCTAGCCTTTGTGTAAAACACAAAGGCAGTTGATACATAATGAATATCCTTATGTTCAAGATTTTCCTGAAATTGTGTTATGTTCCTGTCTTCATAGAGAGAATACATACATCATATTATTTATAGAATGTGGTTATTTCCTTGTGTAACTTAAAAGGTGGTTTTGCTTGTTAGAAGTCTCATCAATTGTAATTTAATACTACTGTATTTCAAAATTTTGTAAATGATAGCACAAGTAGATATAGATACATTAAATATGCGAGAATGAATGTTAGTGGACTCTGGATCTATAGTTACTGATGAAATTTGTACTCAGTCCAAACCGAAATTTTCATCACAATCTCAACAGCACCACCAAGGGTGTACTACAGTGGGTGATTCAGTCATATTACATTGTAAATGTGTTTATAAAAACACAATCAGTATGAGTGAATGCATGTATATTAATTTTTCTTTTTTTTTTTGTTTTATCTGTAGATTTCAGGTGTTCTATGATATCTGTTATCCAGGAAAATAATCTTCATGATGAATGGTGAAATACCAAGTGTTCCAATAACAACTCTTGCTGGCCTTTCCAGTCTGACCGACTGTAAGTATAGTAGTTAATACTCATAATAAGGGGAAAGTGTGTGTTTGGGTAAATGGATGGGTGTGTGGGTGGTAGGGATGGGAATGGAGGATGCAAACTGATTGCACTTTCAGAATTGTTTCATTCTGTCAACCGTGAACTACATGTATGTAATAGTTGTTGCTTAGTCAGATCATGACAAATGTGTTTTTTTAGGTAGTATTTTGCAATAAATGCAGTCCAAAATGATTGATTCTATGTGGTATGCTTGAAAGATTTCTCTCAAATTTGCCTACTATATGGTATCCACTGTGTATGTATACCAAACAAATGAATAATTCATACACAATTGTAAATAATGTAAATAATTCATATAGGGAATAGTTTCATAAAAGAGGATAACATGTTAATAATTACATGGAGGAGTACATATGATCATAATAATATTAATGAATTGTAGAGTATATAATATTTAGATTTATAATATACCTAGTGATTCGCTAGAATCAGTCACATGATAGGAAAATAGAATGACTATTTCCCTAGGGGAATAGTTCCATCAACTATTACATGGTCACTTGACCACCGCGAGTTCACAGCAGGTCAAAATGGCAGCTTCTGATGATGTCGTCTGCCACCGCGAGTTCACAGCATGAGGTATATTACAAAACACATATTGCCTGGCCTATATTCGGGCTATAGCACCCGTTCATTACCCCCTCGTGACTTGAGTTACCAGAATCACATGCTATTTCCCTCGGCCTCAGGGCCAGGCAATATGTGTTCAATATCCTACTGTGTATTTATTGTTTTACAATTTACATTCGTAGAAGCTTGAGGTTAATAGCATTGGGGAGATGTTCACCCTGTGCTCGCGACTAGGCCATTCAGGAGAGGTATATTTATTGTTTTACAATTTGCGTAGAAGCTTGAGGTAAATAGTATTGGGGAGATATTCACCGTCCTCATGACTAGGCCATTCAGGAGAGGTATATTTAAGCAATAACCCCCGCCGAAGGCGGGTATACATGAGATTTTGGTACAATTCGCGACATATAGCACGAGCCGAATGGCGAGTGCTATATGGAGCGAATTGTACCAAATTCGAGTGTATACCCGCCTTCGGAGGGGGTTATTGCTATTATATTATATCAAAATATGTGTCTATTTCTTCTAAATGTGATTCTGTGGTTATTTATATGCCTGAAAAGGCGAATTTGCACGTACAGAAAAAGATCGTCGGTAATAGATCGTCGGGAACGAGCATATTTTGATGAGTGGATACGTTCATGTCGCCCAAACCATCTCACTAATACATCCATGCCCAAACACACACACTGCATGAACACAAACCATACACTACATTGCATTACATTGATAAATTACTTTATTTACATCATATAATGCATAACGAAAACGCGTTGAAAACTAGCAACGAAGAAAACGGGGCAAGGGGTCAAAGAAAGTAACAATTTTGTTTCGATATTTACATAAGAACAATACAATCTTGTACACTGCTAAATAGATGTCTCGGCGCGGCGTTGAATCAGTGGAATCGGAGAAAGCTCGAGACAGTAAATCAGAGACGCGACGTTACACAGTCTACTTTAATTTAATGGTTAACAAATTGAACATTGACTGAACCTGAAAATGTACAGTTTTGAAATAATCCTGACGCCCTTGACTGATGGTTAAAAGTTAAATTGGTGTTGCTTGATTCAACGAGAGCAGGACGCCGACGGCTCGTTGCATGGGAGAACTTGTACCTTATCAGCCATGGCCAGTGATGTTGAAGCCACTGATCGATCGTTACTTTCGATCGCAAGGTCATCAGTGGAATTATTTGGACTACTGTAACCCAAACTATTGTACAGGATACCTGACATACCTTTACTCTGAGCATGGATGTATTAGTAATACATCCATGCTCTGAGGAAGTGTTAACTTATTGGTATAAGAACGAACACTAGCTTCATTTTTGTGAGTACTATTCATATGCTAGTTTAGGGGCCCATTTTACCACTGCCAGCCGTGGTAAAATGGGATTTTACCACAGTTATTATCCAATCAGAATGGCGCATAGTAGCATGATATAATATAATTATTGTTTTACAATTTGCATAGAAACTTGAGGTAAATAGCATTGGGAGGATATTCACCCTGTCCTTGCGACAAGGCTATTCAGGAGAGGTATATTTATTGTTTTACAATTTGCATAGATGCTTGAGGTAAATAGCATTGGGAAGATATTCACCCTGTCCTTGTGACGAGGAGAGGTTATGAAATGGTAATGTCTATCTGTCTGTGTCATCAGTTTTTCTCAACTAGTATTTGGTTTAATCCAAATGAAATTTTTTACACTTTCTTTGGGACAATGGCTATTATTATTACGTATGTACCACTGTGCACATTGATGTACAGTTACAAATAAAACTAGTATTTCACTGCTGATTATGCAAATGAGAGAAAATAGTTCCTAATGTAAAACCAATCCTGATGAAAATAAATTCCTTTGTTTTAAGCACATATGCTTCTCTCTCTCTCTTTAGTCGTTACATTTTTTCGTTGCTTAGTTATACTTTTTAAACATTTTTTTGTTTCTTTAAAAAGTATGTTACTATTTTTCTTGACCATCAGTTTTGAAGTATACCAGCTGATTCTGGGTGACCTAAATCATTACGCAATGAGATTGTCCTTCTCTGAGTTATTGGTACATTTTGGTGTACACGTGATAATAACAGAACGCCACAATGGATGGTAGGGCATACTGACGTTATTTTCCCACGTGATATGGTGTCTTCTGCTGTGTGTTTGTTGCTGTATCAAGAGCAAAATACAGCAGAATACACCATAAATTCTGTATGCCTTACCATCCATTGTGAGGCAGTGGGGTTTGAATAATTCTTGGGCACATCCTAGTTTGCGGATTAAGCCAATTTGCATATCAATGAAATATAGCAATTAGGCAATATGTCTTTCATGGTTGATCTTATCTTATCTCAATAATATGTAATATGTTGGCCTCATTGATAACATTATAATACACTTCTAACTGACATATTTATATGAAATGAATGTTCATGGACTGTGGTTTCATACTTAGTAATGAAAATTTTAACTCCCCCAATCAAAAAAATTGGGATTCACGTGAGTCCAAAAATTGTTTTGACTGTGAGTAGAAATTTTAATATCTTTGTAGGTTGTTGCTTTTGAGTCGATTACACACACACACACACACACACACACACACACACACACACACACACATACACACACACACACACACACACACACACACATACACTCTATATATGTATATGTATTATATTGAATTAGTATAAGTAACATGGATTTATGCAGTGACTACTTACAGGATATTTCAAACCATTTCATCAGTTATAATGTGAAACCTGTCAAACTCTCTACACTTAATTGATTGAAACATTGGAAATAGCAAAGTTGATTTGTAATATTTGAAATTAATGATCAAGTTGCATAATCAGTGAAATGAATTTCTAACAAGTGTCGAAAAAAATTGAAAGGCTGCCCACAGCAGTTGTATGCTTTCATAGTGAATGAACCAATTCAGTTAAACATGATGCTTTTAGATTGTCTTCGAGCCAACTATTCATTACTTCTTTGTGAGGCATTCAGTTTATATGCGGTTCATTGTTAAATGTTATTTATTGGAATGTTGAGGCTAATTTAATCTTATGGGTGCTATCTCGTATTTTCTGCAGTACTTCCTGAGTTACCACTGCCATCACCATTGCCTGCAACACTAGGCAATAAGAGTTTACTATTTAATACACAAGCTGCTGATGAAGCAAGAAGACTTCTGTCAACTCCAGATGAGAATTTGATGCCACAACTACTTCATGCATTGAGTCAAACTTCCACTGACCATATGTAAGTGACAATACAGTTTTCAAAACCAAGGTGGATTTCAGGAAATCTCATTCTTGTGATTGTCTTTCATGTTTAGCTTCATTCAAGATGTTAAATGTTCTGCGTTAAAATATATAGGTTGCAATTGAATGTTACTCTGAATCAGCTATTTTACATAGGTCTAATAATAATTGTCAATCATTTTTACATTTCATTGACAACATATAGTACCTGATCTTATGCAACATCTCAGAATGAAATTATGGTTTTGTGTGTGTAGTTTCTTGACATGAAACATCTCAGAATGAAATTGTGGTTTTGTATGTGTGGTTTCTTGACATGAAACATCACAGATTGAAATTATGGTTTTGTATGTGTGGTTTCTTGACATGAAACATCACATCACAGATTGAAATTATGGTTTTGTGTGTGTAGTTTCTTGACATGAAACATCTCAGAATGAAATTGTGGTTTTGTATGTGTGGTTTCTTGACATGAAACATCACAGATTGAAATTATGGTTTTGTATGTGTAGTTTCTTGACATGAAACATCACATCACAGATTGAAATTATGGTTTTGTATGTGTAGTTTCTTGACATGAAACATCACAGATTGAAATTATGGTTTTGTATGTGTAGTTTCTTGACATGAAACATCTCAGAATGAAATTGTGGTTTTGTATGTGTGGTTTCTTGACATGAAACATCACAGATTGAAATTATGGTTTTGTATGTGTAGTTTCTTGACATGAAACATCACATCACAGATTGAAATTATGGTTTTGTGTGTGTAGTTTCTTGACATGAAACATCTCAGAATGAAATTATGGTTTTGTATGATTATGTGGTACCTCAACATATAAAACATCTCTGAATGCGTGTGGTTTTATGTGTGTAGCTTCTTGACATATAAAACATCTCTGAATGAGTGTGGTTTTATGTGTGTAGCTTCTTGACATATAAAACATCTCTGAATGAGTGTGGTTTTATGTATGTAGTGCCTCAACATACGAAACATCTCAGAATGAAAATATTGTTTTGTGTGTGTAGCTTCTTGACATATGAAACATCTTAGAATGAAAGTGTGGATGTGTGTGTGTGTGGTGCCTCAGTATATGAAACCTCTAATGACAGTGGTTCTCTGTGTTCTGTGTGTATGTGTATGTAGTGCCTCGATGTATGAAACATCTCCGAACAAAAGTATGGCTTTGTCTATGTTTGTTTGTTTGTTTGTCTGTTTGTGTTTGCATGCCTTTCTTTACACAAGTTTTAGAAGAGAAGAGGATTTTCATGATCCACAAATGAAATAATATTTCTGATATAGATTTTCATACATTGAGTTTAGCAAGTTCAATGTTTTGTATTTTCAGTGAATTGAAGGATAAATCAATTGGAGATGACATAGAAGGTGATGTACCTGCTTTACTGCAGGCTATACTTGCTCAAAACCCCAATGTCTTCAAACAGAAAGGTCAACTAAATAGAATGGGAGGTAAGTATTGGAAAAGCAAAAGTAGTGTTTGTATTTATTTATTTATTTATTTATTTATTTATTTATTTATTTATTTATTTTTATTTATTTATTTATCTATTTATTTATTTATTTATAATGCATTGTGTTATGGCCTACTTAATGTACATTTGCAACCACTACAACACGCATAAAACACTGCAGCAAGGATCATCATGCTGGCCAAAAAATATGATCACATAACACCAATCCTTAACCCTTTCACCACCAATGGCCTCATGGGATTGTGTGTTGTCCACCAGCCCCCTCACTAACATAATGTGAGAGTGAGTGTGGTATAATCAAACTGATATAAAAATATTTAGAGTTGCTTATTTTTTAAAAATAAGGTATCATTTGAATGGAAAATAAATTGTCTACATCATAGTAGCAAATACATAAATTCAAATATCACACACATAACCGAAATATGGATTAATGTAATAAAATATTAATAAAACAAGCATAGGTTGTTTATTTATTGACATATCACAAATAAACAAAATATTTATATTACAAACAAAATTCAAATTACCAACATTTATGTTCCTACAAAACTTCTGTATACTGGTTAAATGGTCAAAATCGGCGAAAATTTGTCAGAAAATGTTATTATTAGTCGTAATAAATTTGAACGAAAATAATTAACGGCTCACTAATCCAATTACGACGCAATAGTCAGCCCCACACCGGCAATCAAAGGGACAAAAATATCTGAAGTCGTCGCCCCAATACCTTCTGAAAAATCAGTTTGTGTAATTATATATCATTATTTGACAGAACAACAAAAAATTATCACCAAATTTATCCTCAAAATCAGTAAAAAATGCCCCCAAGTTGGTAGTTTACGAGTCCGAATCGGGACGCCATCGTGACGCTTTTCGCCGACATGTTTACCCACAAAAGCAAATCTGCAGTCGGGACTTTGAAGTTACGTTGCGATAATCTGATCCTTCCATATACTGCATCGAGTTCACGCAGCCATCTCCTTGTATAAAACATCGTATTCATAGTCAAAATTGAGTGGAAATTTCTACGAACAGCACCTTTATTTACATTGCAAACGATGTTAGGGGAGACAGATTTTGCCTCAGCGATGTTGAAATTTGAATTTTACATTGAAAAACTCGCGTAAAAAATCCGATCGGAAAATCGCCCATATCACGAGTAAGTTTCCCTCCACTGACCTCTACACACTGAGCTAATACAAATACAAGTCATTATTGAGGCGTAACAAAAAGAAATAAAACCAAAATAATCCACTATATAGCCCAAAATTACCCCCAGAACGTTAGCATGGGCGTCGGCACGGTCACAAGATTGCGTAAATTTGAACGACATTCAAAAATTCAACCGTAAACTGCCGTCGGCAGCTCACACGGCCTTAGCGGGAATTTGATGCTTACATACAAGTACAATGTGTTCCCATAGCTAAAAACTTGTATTCAACGATGTATTTCAAGTCAAATTCTGTCGAAATATCCAAAGATAGTGACATAATTTATATCGTAGGCCATGTTATGAGAGCCGTTAATTACTTCCGCCATGTTGAAATTCGATTTCGTGAGCGAAAAACGCACAAAAAATTACGATCGCTCGTCATTTGGATCGTACTCGAGATACCGTTCACTGTCATGCTTTCAAAATGGCTGTGTAGATAAACAAGGCTAATACGCATGTGTGGAACTAGTTATGGCAGCAATTTTTGCAGCAATAGCTGCCGTTAAACGGCATAACGGCGAGGTAGGTGAATGAATTTTGGCGTTCCCGCAATAGCGGGAATTGGTGGGCGCCCTAGAGCGTTCCCGCAATAGCGGGAATTGGTGGTGAAAGGGTTAAAGAGCTCCACTGGCTACCAGTGCAGGATGGAATCAAATATAATCTGTTATTGATCACCTACAAATCTCTGAATGGACTATTGCCAACCTACATATCTGACCTAATTCACTTGAAGCCAACTGCCAAATGTTTATTGCACGAACCCAAGTACAAACTGTTGTCATAGGACGGACATGCATTCTCACGTGCTGCACCCCATCTATGGAATGCACTGCCACTGGAAATATAACAAAAGCCAACGGCTAACTCCTTCAAAAAGAACCTAAAGACATATCTGTTCTCCAGCGCATTCTAACTGTACAACATTGTAGTGGAAACTGGCGCTTTATAAATTCTGTGATTGGTGATTGATGATTTAGTTGTGTTTGTAATTACAGTGACATTCATACATTGTGTACGTCTTAATATTAATTATGTGAGATAAACTAATCAGCAATGCATTCTCCCTAGGGTTGTGTCACTTGTCTAAATATAGTTTGATTGTTTTGTTGCCATAGGGATGTCACCAAGGCAACCAATGCAACCGTCGCCATACTACCAACAGTCACCTGATGCAATGGTACAACATTCTCCATATCAGAGGGGACATACTTCTATGCAAGGTAGTCCTTCAGCTGGCTTCCCTCAAGGTAGCCCATCAAGGTTTCCTCCAGGCAGTCCTGCTAGCAAGTTTCCCCAGAGCAGTCCGCAGAGGTTTCCACAAAGTCCAAATAAATTCCAACAGTACCCGTTCCAGCAACCACAACAGCAACAAAATGTTACACAAGGTAGGGAAGGATTTCATGCCCAGATATTATTCTTCAAATTATTATATTTGTGGAATATTTCTTGACTTATTTTGTTCTATGATTTATTGTTATCCACTGTTTTTAGTGTATGAAAGTGACTAAATGCCTTGAATGTGTACAGGTGTCTGGGAAATTGAGCATATTTCCTCTCCAATCTACAACAACCTCTTGAAAAATCTTTCACAGTATTTGTTTTTCATATGCATGATACTAATATTTATATAAAGTGTGAAGTACATGATAGGATATCATCTCATACCGGTAATAGTCTGGAGAGCACATGCACACTGACAAATTCATATCAAAATGAGTACTTCTACTAATGTATACTTTTTATACAGGATCACCAGCATCAGCAGCTCAAGCCTCAATAAATGGGTACCCAGGTTCACAATATTCACCAGCAACAGCTCCCAGTCCAGCAGTACCAGCTGCTTCACCTGGTGTCATGTCACCACCTCAGTCCAGAGCAAGACCATTGCCACACAGTCCAGGAGCTGCTGGTATGTAATTTCTATATCTTCTGTTCTTGTGTAAAGAGCTCATTTAATTTCTTGTCTAATTTAGCAGTAGAATTTTCATTTGTAAAAAAGAGCTGGCCTTTCTTTAATTCTATAAAGATTAGTCTGTTACTATATGTATTTAAGGTATTGACGTAACTGAAAAATCAGATTAGATGTATTTGGCACTTCAATTATAGAAAAGAAAACTGTCATCCATATGAGGTATATTCCTCTAGTGAAATTACCCAAAATGTCATCATTGTACAATTGTTTACAAAATAATCTCTTGAGATCCAAGATCTATGATTTGTGTTTAATAATGGTTATGTGATTGTCATAGTGACTGATTCCATTTCTTTCTTTCAGTGGTTCCCACAGCAACATCACCGGGTAGTAGTGGCAAGCCTTTTCCGAGACAAAAACAGCAATTTCACCAACAGTTCCAACAACCGCAGCAGCAGCAACAACAACAACTGCAGCAAAACCAGGAACAGCAGCCATTACCACCGCCACCTCCACCACCAGTACCAAAGAAAGATGACCAAATTGTACCAGTTATGGTGTCACAAGTGAAAGAAGGCGAAGCTCAGAATGAAGTGGAGAAAGTGAAACCTGAAGCTGCACATGAAAATAGTGTTGGTGAGGTAGAGGAGAACATGGAAACAGTACAACACTCTGATGACAATGATGACGTATTGATTCCTATTGATGATGATGTACAAAATAAAAGGACAGATGATACAGGAAGTAATTCCTCATTAGAACAGTCTTCAAAGAGAAGATTATCAAGTGGTGCCAGTGTCAAGAGTGGACCAGTAGTTCTGTTGAAACCATTGACTGAAGCTGTAAGTGTTGAGAGTTGACAACATGAACTAGTTTGTGTTGGGACACATGATTCATTAGTTTGCATTGTGTCAAAAGTTATTTTTTTAGAGGGAACAGTTGCCTATATCATGGCATTCCATTTTAATTTATACCTTGTGCAGTGATTTCGACAACAATAATAGCTTTCCCTCAAATATCCAGAAATTCGTCTGCATTCATTGATATATACACAGACATACAGATAAAGGGAATGATATCTCAAATGTGATTGACACAAATTCAAAGTTTCTACTTTGCTGGTCTACCAACTGCAAATAAATTACAGTGGTAACCCCATGACAAGAATTGGAAGTCTATGTATATGGAACTACCATTAATTTTGAGCCCTTTGTATTGTTTGCGCTTTGATTGATCTCACGTTTGTCTTTATTTCCAGGATAAAAAGCTTGCTCAGAAGAGTGCATCAGCCTTTCAGCTGAAAGGTCCAGTGCCAAGAGTACGATTAGAACGTCTAGATCTCAGTGTCATGGGTGATGATTCACCAGGAAGAGAAAAATTATCACTGAAATTAAAGAAGAGGAAAGCAGGTAAAGAAGCAACTATGCCCAGCTATGATATTGTCAGTGCCTCAGATGGCGACAGAATTACATTGAAACTTAGCAAATCAAGGGAAGAAGAAAGACGCCAAAGAGGTTAGTTGAGTCATCTCATTGTCATGCATATTGTAGTTGAGAATATAAGACATACTCCCAGATATATGCAGGTGAATAGTATTACAGTAGATATGTTGTGTTTTGGATAATTAGGAAAATGTAAATTATGTATTGAATGATATGTCAAGCAAAGTGTGTAGTAATGAAGAATGATGTGGAATGTGATCACATTAAACAGTTATACTTAAATTGTTTGAAACATAGAACATGTAGCGGTAGAATGATACCTTAACCTTGGAAAAAGTCTGACCTTATAGTAATACTATTTATCAGAAGGCAAGAATAGTGAACAGATTGTACACAGATGCACATTTGTATCAAAGCTAGGGAGTTAGGACTATGGCTAGACCTCCTAAGTTACACCTGATTTGTGTCATTAACAACAATGACCACTGTTCTACAATTTCCTTCCATTGAACTACCATGACAACATACAATTTGAATCATTTCATCATATAGGGAGACCAAGGAAAAACTATGATGAAGACTTACCTCCCCTTGATCTTGATGAACCAATAACGCCACCATCACCTGTAAGGAGAGGTAGAAAGAGACAAAGATCTGTGACAAGCAGTTCTGCAGCTGAATTAGAAAGTATTGACAGTATCGGTACAACTTCTTCTGATGAATGTAAGTAGTGAAGTAAATCAGTTTTCAGTCTAAACTTATGTGAATCACAAGAAACCTATTTATAACCCTAGCTACTGAAAATTTACCGTTTGTTCACAATTTATTCATTGAGGTTCATGTTTTCATGTGCATAAGATGTACAGGGAAATGAGGTCATCAACAAATAAATATACATTACAAATGATGAAAATTGCAAAAATACTAAAATTTTAACAACATAATTGATAAACAGAGCTTTTGACTGCAAACTGTCAGTTAAAAATTACAGTACACAAAAATGATTATTTGCTAACCATTCCCTATATAAAGGTCTGTGCCTCCATGTATGCCATTCCCATGTATGTAAGTCTGCTATACAATAAGAATAAATTAAAACAGATCTGGAAAGATAGTATTGAATATGGATTGATACAAGGTGGCATGATTATGATATTACTTTTAATCTTGGTAAGATCATATTCGTAGAGTGCAATATCAATATTTTTTTATGATTTCCAGTTCCAAGGAAGAGAGCTAGGAAGAACAGGAAAGGTGGAAGGAGAGTATTGGATGATGAAGGTAAATATGTTATCAAATTGTTTTACAATTCAAGAACTTGATTTGTGTGTTCCCATCTTATCTTAAAATGATGCTATGTTCCCATCAAAGTTCTTCCAAACATACTGCTATTTGTTGTGAAGCAGCATGTATTGGGACTGACTGCGAGCCAATTTCAAAAGAAATCAAATCAAATTTTTGAAAGTCATTTATTGGAAAACTTATCACAAAAATCATACTTTTGAAATCATTCTTTGATATTGATTGATGTTATTTTTATTTGTCAGAACTCATGGAAGGTGCCACTTTTAAAAGATTTTGTCATGCTATGGAAACAGTGTTTGAGAACTCTGAGGAAATGGATGTGTCAGTAGAAATAGGTAAGGTGTTACTTTATCTTTATATCAAGTTATTCATTTATACAAGATATTAACTTTGGGAGTGGCGTTTCAATCGTGACCCAGACAAAATGGTGAATCAAAAATATGTTTAAAAGATCACTGCAAAGAAATCAATAGAAATACATTTTACCAAACCATTGAAGAAGTGTATTTTTGCTATATGAGGCATATGCATGTGACTTAATTTCATGACTTTGACCTGAATAGCAAAATAGCAGCTATGTTTGTGATAAACAAGTACATTTTGCCAAAAGTTTTATACATATGTACCCCATTCAAGTGTCAACCCTCACATTATCAATGATGTACATTCTAATGAGACTTTGACCTTGACAAACATTTTCAAGGTGAAATGACCAAAAGTTTTCTTTTTATGTTAACTCAAGAAGATGAATAAACAAAGACTCCATTTAAATGTCTAAGGTCAGATTTATACTGAGACTTTTGCCTTTGATCTCCATATTTAAGGTCAAATAGCAAATTGGTCAATAAATTATGAAGTTTTGTATCTGGAGAGATGATTCAAATTTGCAGAATAACTTTGCCATAAAACAGACAAGTTTGGGAGTATGTCTTTGGAGGCTTGTTAATAACTTTTCTTTGAAGTTTTCAAAATAGGATGGTAAGATATGGGTTATTCAAAGTGAATGTGTTAAACTACAGCCTGACTTCTTCATTGTTTTTACAGACGAAGAAGGAGATGGAGAATGTTCTCAAGACTTGTTGATCCCTAAAGCCCTGCTTGGGGAACTCAGTAGTCAAGCTGCCAAACTGAAATCAATGGAGGTCATGTCAAAGGTGGGTTAATACAATGAGAAGTCACTCTGAAATAACATGGTATCAAAAGCCCAAATAGGAGTGAAAAGTCACTGAAAATCATAGAGCTTGACCAAAAACAAGATCCAGAAATCATCCAAAAAGCCAAAAACAGAACTCTATTTAGAATTAAAGTTTTAGAAATTTCTTTAAGAACACTGATGTGGTGTGTACTACTGCCAGATGAATGGTTTACCAATATATTTGTCATATCTGACTTGGTAAAAGCCTTTGTGATGTGTCTGATGTGGTAAAAGCCTTTGTTTGTGAAGTATCTGACTTGGTAAAAGCCTTTGTGAAGTGTCTGACTATGGTAATGCCTAGTTTGTGAAATGTCTAACTTCGTAAAAGCCTTTGTTTGTGAATGTCTGACTTGGTAAAAGGTTTTGTAAAGTGCCATGGAGGAAGTGACTAGTCATATGTACTATGTTTTTGATGTTTCATTGCATGAGCATTTCTAGTTTAAAAATAACAAAATGCTGTATGGTGTGTATCAGAGATGAGAAATTGTAGTATATTACATACATTTTACTCGAAATGCCTATCTTCCAGATATCTTCTGAGAAACTGGTACGACTTCTAAATATATTGGAAAGAAATATCCGAGATGGGTGCAAGTTACAGCCTACTATGAACCAGGTAAAGTATTACTTAGGCATAATTCAAATTATTAAAGTGATAAGAATTTATGAAAACTTATGTTATTACAGCTGTAAATTGTGGTAAGGATTATGACACAGCAGCACCTGTTAGAATTTTCCCCTTGAATGCTTCAGGTGACTGACGAGAACATGATGCAATCTCCATTCCAATGGTGAGATTTTTATACGATAGATATGGCACATACATACACATAAGTCAACATTACTGGGAAACGTTATTATATTAGTATGCCTCATGATGTTAGAATGGTAAATGTAGTTGGGCATGATGATAGAAAAAGAGTTGAAATGAAAACTTCATATTTATTCTTGTTTTTAATTTTGGTACCAGGATGATGAAGATAAACAGGGACAGAAACTTTGGCGAGAATTGACAATGGACCGTGTGACAAGGTCCATTGATGCTAGCCTTACAGCCATGTATATTATGACGTCACCAAACATGCCAAAAGAAGTGTATATAGAGGATGTGATTGAAAGGCTTGGAGTATTAGTGAAATTCCAATTACTGAATACCATCTACCCTGAATATGATCCAGTCTACAGAGTGAATCCACATAACAAGGGTAAAGTACCCAATTCACTTTGTATTACACTGTATGAACAGTGACTTTAAAAACTTTCTTTGGGGCCTTTCAATCGTTATTTCTCATCTGATTTCAACCCCCACCCAATACAAACAACAAATAATCAATATCACCCAGTGTACAGGGTAAATCTACATATTAAATAATGTAAAGTACTCATTTAGTTCACCTTGTATTGCACTGTTGCAATAACTTCATTTGGGGCGTTTGCCTGTCATTTCTCTTAATAATACTTCTCCTCCCTCCCCTTGTATTTAGTAACCAAACTGATGTTGATATCAGTATGAAGTACAAGAATGATGCAGATTCATAAAATGACATACTAGGAGACAGTGGTGCTGATTACACTTTGTCATTATTTACTAGTTATGTACATGTATGTCAATAGAGAGGTTTCTTATACACAAATGTTTATGTATTTATGGATTCTATTTCAGATGGTTTTGTGAGCAATATGAGAATGAAACGAGCAAGAGCACATGGTACCAAAGAGAAATCTATTATAGCAATGTATAATAAACTGTGTGAAATAGTCTCAAATTTAGCTGACCTCATGGAGATCCAGACTCTCACAGATACAACAGTATTGCTCGTAAGTACATTTTGTGTAAAATTTTGAGATTGAGCCACAAATACAAAAATGAGAAAGAATTCTGGATCATGATGTTGTCAATACTCTTTGTGCTTGTAAGTAAGTACACCTGTCAAATTTTTTAAATGTAAGCGTTGGATATCAAAATGACAATATTCTAGATTGTAATAATGTCAAGACCCACTTGTTGGGTTTTCTTGTCAAATTTGGATATTGCACTATGAACACAAAAAAGACAGATTTCTTAACAGTGACTTCAGCCAATGTTTGACATTTGAAAAATACTAGGAATGCATTTTGCATTCACAGTATCATAAATTTTTTTATGTGGTGATTGATTTATCTAATTATACATATTGTTTTGTTATGTAGTTATCATCAATTGGTCTGGCCCCATTCTTTGTAGAAAATGTCAGCGAATTACAACTCAGTGCAATGAAACTTATCACAGGAGTAAGTACTCTATTACTGTAGTTTTTATTGATCGTTAAATGTCTCTGATACTTTGTTTGTTGTATCATTGCCATTATGATGTGAGAATTATATCTATGTATGTGTGATTATATTGGTGTGTAACTTGTATTTATGTAACATATACTTTTGTGTGAGATAAGTATACTAAACAAAATAAACACAACAACATGTAACAGGGAAGTAAAGCACTTTCACTATGTGCTACACTCATTTATAGCATTCATATCAAGTGTAAAAGTATACTGTTTCAATTGGTTTATTTACAAGTCTAGCATGTGGTCTCTCTAATAATATAGACAATTAGCAAATGAAACAGTTATATGTTTACACTTGATATGGATGTTATAATTGATCGTGGTACATACAGAAAACGCTTTACTTTGGTGTCGTGTACATTCTTAGGGGACACCAGTTTTATGTTGTAGTGAAATTTGTATGTTTTAGTCCAGTCTTGGTATTGTGGCGTTTACTCTTGGTCTCAATTTTAGGTGTTTTCTAATTATGAGAAGCACAGGCAGCTTATCCTAGAGGATATATTAGCATCCTTAGCAAGATTACCATCTAGTAAGAAAAATCTCCGGAACTTCAGGTAACTATACAAACAACATATTACAATTTGTATTGCTGTAACTACATAGTATTTTGAAACCACAATACAAGTTCTAAATTAAGCAATGAATTAAAAGTTTCTTTTTTCTACCAAAATAGTAACCAGTACGTAGGAGCATATTGTTAACAAATAAAGGTATTTTAGATGTCAAGCTAGATTAAAGAAATGAAGTGATTTTGATTTCTGAATCCAGTTGAGTTCTTCTTTTCCAACTCTAAAATTTGATGTATGGTTTCAGAAAGACGAAGTGAAAGTGGGCTAGGAAATTGATTTATTATCAGTACCAATTGGAAGCAAAATCTTTGAATGTTGCTTATTGATGATATTTTGTGTGTTTTTTGATGACAGGCTGAATTCAGAAGACAATATACAGATGGTTACAGCCTTAGTTCTTCAGCTGATACAATGTATAGTAACACTGCCTTCAACGGATGGAGAAGACCGTACAGCTGATGAGGATGATGAAGATGATGATGAAGCTATCGCAGATAAGGTTGGTTTCATTCATAACACATTGTGCATTCTTTTTGTCATATTTCTGTATCCTAGAAGGGATCCTATAAATGTGTAATCTTTATGAACTGAAGTGTTGTAGACTCAAATAAGTTCAAGATTCTTAGCTGATTAGTAGACAACTTTTATTTTTTCATTTCATTAACATTGTCATGGCGGGCAACTGAGCTACATTAGTGTTCTAGAAAATTGATTATAATGAATGTGGGTAACTGATTCTTAGATGTAACATACATCTTTTTTACTTTCACAGGGAGATGATGTTGATAAAGATGTTGTGATTTTGAATCAATATGAGACATCCTTGAGAGTTGCTCAAAATTTCCTCTCTGTCTTCCTTAAAAAGTAAGTCAAATTGCAAATTTATCTGAGAGTTAATTGTTTTGGTTTTGAAGATACTTATTTTCATTATAAGATAATATGAAATACAGTGTCATACTAGTAATTCTGTGAAATGAGTATCAGCGTATGACATGTTTGATAAAGATATCCAGAAAAGAAATGAAAACAATTTAGTTCAAACTAAATTGAAGCCACAATTCTCACAAATCGTCAAGTGTGGGTACAGTTGACATGACATGAAAGTAATACTTACTTGTGTAACTAGCTACTTTTAAAATTAAGCAAATTAAAAAATAACCCTGACATCAAATGTGTAGGTTTTCTCAGAGTATGACATCCACATAAAGGTTTACTAACACTGATTACTTGCGACTGGTTAATCCAAGGTGTACTAGTAGAGATGAAGAAGACTACCGTCCACTATTTGAAAACTTTGTCCAAGATCTTCTGTCAACGGTCAACAAACCAGAGTGGCCTGCCGCAGAAGTTCTACTCAGTTTGCTTGGAAGGTTACTGGTGAGTATTAAGTTGTGAAATCTGGAATGGCTCAGATCATAGCTATGATGAACTAATAGGAAGACTATCCTTGAGTCCTTCTTCTTAGACTTCAACTTTACATGTTGCACAGAAATTTTGTGTGACTTGATTTCTTGGTAAATACTGAACAAATAGCGAGGAGAAGAGGAAAGTACTCAACATCTGTTTGTCAATACAAAACCTGAAAGAAAAGAGAAAATTAAATGACAATTTGTCAGATGATGAGATGAGGCATGTGCATTTTAAGGAATGTAGCAAGAAGTTGAAATGAAATGAAATTTGTGATCACTATCAAAACAAATAGAAAATTTTGGGGAAAATATTGGACAACATTCTGAGCAGTGTGCCCTCTAAGCCAATTTGACGCACCACTGACGCACACAATTTCGAGTGACGCACCAAAATTTGCTGTTCCCCTATCTCTTACTATGTGGTGACTCATAAAAAATCCCAGTTTTTCTCATTTTGACTCACAACAACAAAATTTGGCTATCATTAGAGGGCACACTGATTCTGAGGCAGTGTACATTCGAGTGAGAAATCAAAAGTAAAAAGGGCGTTGGTGTTTTATTTACCCATGACTTAGTCCAACTTACAGAGGGGTTATTTGTGTATCTGTAAATCTCAAAAGTTTTTGTTTGTTTGCCCATATCTTTAGTCAAGCTTTGAAAGAGTTTTGTATCTGTAAATCTTTTTTGGTTATAGTACTTATATTTATTATCTGTTCAGGTTCATGGCTTTAGTAATCGTTCCAATGATATGACATTGAGGGTGTCATCGCTCGACTATCTTGGACAAGTTGCCAGCAGACTTCGAAGAGATGCAGTTAGCAGTCAGCTGGACCAAAGTACAATAGATGCCATTGTTGATGATGTAAGTGCAGGGTTGTTTTGCCTACCACATAATATGCTCAGAATTATGTGAATGTTACATTTATTTCTCAATTTCTGATTAAATTATACTGTGTGTTATAGTAAAATCAAAGTACCCATTTATTTCAGAGGATGTCATCGTAATATCAATATAGGTGTTTTATTAATCTGGTGTAGTTTGGCAAGACTTTTAATGTATTTTCAATATTTTTATAGGTACATGCTAAAAGTGCTCCAGTTTCAGACGACGAGGACTCTAATTCAGAGTCTTCATCTGTTAACGAAAAAAAAGTAGATGCAGTCACCTGTTTACAACGTGCAATGCTAGATTATCTAGCCTATCATGGGCAGAATGAGCCAGCTTTAAAGGTGAGTTTATGTACAATTTAAGTGTTGACATTCACAGTGCTAGGGTTAGCTATATTGTCAACAACATGCATTTTTTGTGTTGTGGTTGAACTGTGACATTTGTTGAAATAGGTATCAAAATGATAAAGTAACCCTTCTAAAAAAAATGTGACGTTCAACAAGAACAGTGTATGAAAATTTTACTATTGGTTCCAGAAAAGTTATGATAGATTTTCAATTCGAACAGAAAGTTTGCTGTTTCCCCTCATGTTTGCTACCAGATCAAACAATTTCAACATGGAACGTTCAAAAATAAATCAAAGAGTTAAAAGAATACTCTTTTCCATTTTTAGTTTGCAAGGCAGTTTTACATAGGTCAGTGGTTTCGTGATACAACAACGGAGGTTGAGAAGTCAATAAAAGCACAAGAAAACAACGAGAGTACAACAGCAACATCAACAACAGATGTATTGCAGTCATCTGAGAAAAGGAAATCGTTCCTTGTATCCATGATCAAGGTCACAATTGGACCATTCGCATCAATAAGGTTTGTATACTACACATTACTATCATTTTATGTGCTAGTGCCTACATTTTATGGTATCAGACACACTAACTGGGATCCTGTAGATGTTTCTTTGTGTTCATTTCATGATATCACACACATGCACACACACTGGATTGAAGATTTGGTAAACCATTATTTTAACAATCCTAGATTGTGTGTTATGACTTCTTGTTTGATAGTCTTGTCTTTGGAGAGCAAATTTAAGGTGTAAAATTCTTTCACATTCAAATTTAGTTTTACAGACTACATCTGTAGAAGATGCAAATAAGTAAACAGTAATATTTATAGCATGCCATATGTTGAAGTATTCATTTTAATGCAAAAAAAAAAAATCATGTAAAATCGTGTTTTCATAGATTAATTGACACATTGAGGAAGTCAGGACTCTATTCTGCATTACATAGCTTGTATGTTGATTTGCAGGTTGAAAATTTGGGACATACACCCCACCCCACCCCACCCCACCCCACCTCAGTGGCCTGGACTGCAATACCAGCAAAGCAACGTCCAAACTGTCGTAGCTTACAATCTAGTAATAAATCATCTTCTTTCTTATTCATTCCAGACAATCACACAGTAAACTTACATATGAGAATGCCTGCTTGGTTGCCAGGTATCTAACCTCAAATCGGCCATTTTCACAGAGTTTTGATATTTATCTTGGCCAGGTAAGTCACTATTATCAGCATTGGAATTGGGGTTTGTCTTAATGAACCATCTATCAGGGTAACCACAATGAGATTGTCATTTATTGTTTTTGTACACCATCATAAGATGGTGCAACACAGATGGTAGAGACAACTTTCTGTTTTGAAAGTTAAAAGATAAAGTAGCTTATGTTCAAAGAATGCATTCTTAATAAAAACAACATATCATCTTTTTCCACTCTAGATTTTAAGAGTACTTAGTGAGCAGGCAGTAGCAGTCAGAACAAAGGCAGTAAGGTGTCTTACACAAGTAGTGGAAGCTGATCCAAGTATGCTTGCCAGGGTAAGTAATCTTATAAACATATCAAGTTCTTAATCCTGGTCTTGGTATCGAGGTGACCAGTGTGTGGCGTAGTGGGTAAGGAAAGATAGCAAGAGTCATAGAGTATACTCAAAACACTACATTCTTTATTGCTATATGTGGTACACTAAAAATTACAAGCCAAGGATAATGAGTAACCCAACCCCTAATTAATATTCATGTACCTGCTCATGAATAGTAATACTATGGAATAGGCAGGGCACATGTCACAAATCTATATAGATGTAGCTGACTTTATTTCAACTGATAGCCCTTATTATGGAAGCATTGTGATCTGCTACTTACAACACACAAATACTGATGATACAAAATGGCTTGTCTCTGTCTAATCTGCCATAAAATGAAACTAACCACCAGTTCTATTTTGTATTCAATAGCATGATATGGAACATGGAGTCCATGGCCGATTCATGGATCATTCAACAAGTGTGCGAGAAGCTGCTGTAGAACTAGTTGGCAAGTTTGTGCTCAAAAGACCAGAACTGATTCCTCAGTATTATAACATGTTAATAGAAAGGATACTGGTAAGCTTTTGCACATCCTTCATATTTTTTAGTGTCAAACAGTATTGAAATTATGTGTTTCTGTAAAGATATTTTCTCTTCTTCACAAGTTCAGGGGATAAGTTGAGTCTGAACACATTAAAAGAAACAGTCCATGCCAAAACTACATGTTTTGGAGGGTATTGTTTACCACTAGTAACATTCATTAGTTGCTGGTTAAAAAAGAAGAATCAGTTTGCTAAATAACATATGTTGTGATTTTTTTCAGTGTTGATAATTTGTGTTCTTAAATCTCGATGAGCCTCACTCTGAAAATCCTAACAAGCAGTTTCACATTTATACTGAAAGCTTAAGTATTACCGTATGCTCCTCAGGGAGTTGAGGAACTACAAAGGGCTGTTGTGATAGATCCGAGCCAGGGGTAATAATTGTAAAGCGCTTTGAGCACCGAGACTGAGTGGGAAAGTGCTATATATAAAAACCAAATTAATGTGAATATTTTGTAAAATTTCTGAACAGAAATGACTGAGTCAAACAAACATGTAGTCATATCTATAATAGGGAGGGATATTCTTTAAAAAAATGTTTTATTCTTTTGTGTTGTCTAGGATACTGGTATTAGTGTTCGCAAACGTGTTATTAAAATACTCAGGGATATTTGTATAGAAATTCCAGACTTCCCAAAGGTGCCAGAAATGTGTGTTAAAATGATCCGTAGAGTTAATGATGAAGAAGGAATAAAGGTGAGTTAATTATTCTTCAACAAGTATGACATTTTCAGGAGAACACATAACATCTTCCCATGTGAACTTTTTAACAATTCAGAGATTTTGTCATGAACTAAGGTATTTACAAAACACAAGTTTTATGAATTCAAAGTTTGCTATACAATAGGGAACTTGCAATCCAGACTGAGCATGTTCAGACACAAAGGACTATGGGATTATCTGTGATTATCATAACATCTAATCTTGAGCTACCAATAAAATAAACCTCACAATGGTGATGGTAAATATGAATTGATTATTTGTGGTTACAAACAATGTATCAACATTGTTTACAATACTAATTGTAGTAATTGATTAGTATTTATTATCACATTTCCCATGATGCAATATTCAACATGGTGGGTTTGCAAGTTCCCTATTGGAAGTTTTTGTTCAATGTAAACATCACAGTATTCAAATCTAGCCAAACTGATGTCTATGGTTACAAATCAGATTCTATATAATAGGTAAATATTGATGTCTGAAAATTGATGAGCTATCATGTCTTCAGTGTTCCTTCTTATTGCTGCATTAGTATGTGTTTTGTTGTAGTAACTGTAGACTATAAAACTGTGTTGCCATTGTGTGAGCACATGTATAGAGATTTGTTATTGTCAGTTGTATGTGTATCAGTTTAGATAGTTAAAATTTGAAGACCATTGAAATTTGATTGTTTTTGCAAACATTTTACTGCAGTCACACCCTAATCTTTCTGTATCTTGCTATCTGTCTGTAGAAACTAGTCAACGACACATTCCAGAAGATGTGGTTTACTCCATTACGTGGGTCTGATACTGCAAGTGGAGTTCTCAGAAGAGTTCATCACATTACAGATGTTGTAGCAGCATGCAAAGAAACTGGATATGAATGGTTTGAACAACTACTGTGCAATGTAAGTATTTAATGTGCATCTTTTTTTTCACCCCATCATAACCTCACGTCAAACATTCTCTTCTAGCTCTCCTCTGCAGGGCTTGCATTCAGTCATAACAACTACAGAAACCTTTGCTAACCATAACAGTAATCATTTGAACCCTATCACATCAGGCTGGTACTTACTCTCTTTGGATAGTTAGTTGTGTGTAGGTTTCAAGTCACAAAAATAAACAAACTAATACAATTCATTTTCTAAACTGTCTCTAAAAACACATGTACTTGTCTTCTAGATCTGTGTTCTTTGGCATAACTATCTCTCTCTATCTCTCTGCATTTCATATTCATCTAAAATCACTAAAACTTTGAAAAAACAGTTCATCCAATTATTTTTTTGAGAAATGCATTCTATGCACATCTGTCATTTGAATATGAAATTGTGATTCTGTTTGATTTGTGTGCACACTGCTTACAAAAAGCATGATGATAATTCTATGTAAGTGATTCAAAATAATGGAAGTAATAGCTTTTGGAACATGCTGCTTTTAACTTAATATCATATGCACATGAAAAATACATATAAAATTAACTGTTTAACAAAAGACAAAAATGATAGAAAAAAAACAAGGATAGTTATTTAGAATGGTGAAAGGATAACCCGCTGGTATAAAATTTATTACAGTCATTAGTGCTGCCAGATGGTAAATCCGAATCAGCTCTTGATGGAGGTAGAGCAGGTAACAGGAAGGCAAGTGCAAGCCCTGCAAATGGCTAGGTTTTATTTTCATTTTGGTTCTTAAGGAGGTTGTGTATATGCATCCCTTTATAATTTCCTTATTGTAGTTTGAAAAGAAAAAAGAAAACCACTGCACTTTGAGGTCTAAGAGACAACATATTGATGGCATCTGGTGACCAATTCATATTTAGGGAAGAGTTAAAATTAGCAAATCCCTTCCAAAACATAGATAGATTAATACTTGATTTAAGGGATTACAAAGGAATGCATATACAAGTTTTATAGTTTATATAAAGAGTTTTATTTTTTACTGAGGTCAGTATTTATTACTTTATGATGTAAAGGTATTGTGGGTTTATATAAAGGGTGGTAAGTAGATAAATCAATACATAAATAAGTCTCCATGGCCCAAACCTTATCTGCAAGTATTCTTATTGCAGTGTGTGATTAACTGCAAGCTGTCAAGTCAAACACTTTGGTTTGAGATGATCGGGTCAGATTGCAATCTTCTTGTTCAACTGTCACCATATTTGATTTGAAATATATGTACTAATTGTTTTCCTTTCCAAGATCTTTGTAATTGTAAGTGGTCTATAGTAGTAACATTTTCTTATACAATATTGTGTTATAAAAGATTGAAGTTAAAGGCCCATGTTGGATTGACTAACCGTTGTTTGGCAGAGGTATAGAAATAGCATTTCTTGAACAAGAGAATGATCCTATCAAATTCTTATGATTCTGCTGATAAGAGTGCACTTATGTGAGGACCTGGGAGTAAATCATGGGCCTTTAATTCACTTACTCTTTGGATTGGACGTAATGTGACATTATGGCAATGATGGCAATGATGATGTATATTATGTCCAATCCTAAGAGTGTGTAACACATGTTTTTTCATACAAAAAAATCTCAACTGTTGTGAACAGAGCTATTAGCTTCGCAATCTTAAAAGTGGTAATGTCATGAAAAAAATATTGTACATGTATACTTCATGTTTGTATTTTGTATAAATGGGAATTCAAATATTGTATTTGAACTTCATTTGTTTAGAATTTAATGTTTGTTTTGACTTCTATGGTGATTACTTTACTCAACTGCCGTAGAGCCGTAAGCCTTTTCACCTGTGACAAGTTAACAAAACACACTGTCATAAAGGATGCTGGCTAATATTTTCATCAAGAATGTCAGCTAATATTTTCATTAGCCAAAAAGAGTTCCATTCCAATGTGAGGTGGGCTTATGCTCAGACATGGGTCATTTAATCTACAGGTGAGTGGGCATTAAGTCGCACAAGGGCTCTAACGTAGTTGAGTATGGTACAAGGCAAGTTAAAGATATGATAAGATAACATTGGAGGTATACAGAATAAAGACTTTGCTCAGGATTTAAGGTCCTATTTCAGTCTCTGTTCTGTAGTATAGCTTTTGTATTACTAGAGTAATGGATAGTGGGTAAATCTGTTCCTCACACCTAAAGTGACGACATACCTTGTAATGTTCTGTTCAGCTTTTTTGAACCTCTGGTATTCTTATGTGTTTGTATTCTGTTCACTTATCCAAATGAAATTAAATAAAACTGTCGCTTCATAGTGTATAATCAACATTCGTAAGCCATCTTTCATCAAAGTTTTAGCCAGAAACAAGCCTACAAAGAAATGACTTGCGTGCATAAGAAAAAGGAATTGATAAAGTATCATAAAAAAGAGACCAAAATATTGTGATGTAGACTTTTGTTAACCTACTTTTGCCCTTTAGGTTTGTTTGCCAATACAGTTTATGTATGTTATGCTTTATGGCATCCTAGAATAAGTCGGCTTACCTGCAAAACTAGTCTGAAATTAAGACGTTTTTTTGTACTCCATTACTGCAGATAACACAGACTAATGATTGAACTTTGTTGATGCATATTTTGATACTTATGACAGTCTTAAAAGTCTTAGTAAGCAGTGAAATGGACAAGTTGTACTCTAGCTAAGCAATGAAATTTATAAGTTGTACTCTGGCTAAGCAATGAAATTCATAAGTCATACTCTGGCTAAACAATGAAATGGACAAGTTGTACTCTGGTGGCTAAGCATTGAAATTTATAAATCATACTCTGGCTAAAATCTTGTAGGTGATACATGATGGCAGTAACTCCATATTATCCAGTCTAATGAGATGTATCATGTTTTTATTACAGCTTGTTAGAACAGAGAATGATAATTACAATAAACCTGTGTTCAGGGCTTGCGAACAGATCGTTGACTGCCTTGTGGAAAATGTCCTACGCTTAGAAGAAAAAGCAGCTGGTAAGCCCTCTTTGTATTCAGCCTGACATTGTTCAATACTGGAAGTGGTGGATAACTGTCAAGAAATAGTCCTGTAGACTTACCAATATATTTTGAAGGAATAATTATCTGTAATGGAATTTCATATACATTTATGCATCAGGACTACATAAATGATTTGCTATCTGTATCTGTATCATAGACGTACAAGCACCAAAACTGGTTGTTACGTACGTAGTCAAGGGTCGTGTGTTGGGCAATACAATCAAAGTACTAAGGGGCCCTAGTATTGATGCTATACTGTGTTCACACTGGAATATTTTCACAAGGGGGGATCAGAGATATGAAACACACTTTCTTCTTGCCAGGTACAAATCAGAATGTTTGAGTCTTGGAACTGGTGGCATTATAATCCCATTTTTGCAGAAAATTAGAGTTTAGTGTGATGATTGAGTACAGTTTTAATCTGTTTAGTAGGGTGTCATGCCGTGTTACTTTATATGGGGAGAACACTACAATGTATATAATTTGAAATTTAGAATGGTCATTTGAATTTAACCATTGTGATAAGTGATAGTCAATTTTACTATGAAACCCACTGTACATCACAAGACAAGCAAAGCTGGTTGTCTGGTAATAGATCTGTCAAGAAAATAACAAAGCTGAAAATTCAACTCTAATTTCCAGAAATAGTAATTTCGAATCATGTGCATTGTTGGTATGTATATCATTACATCAAGGACATTTGTGGAAATTTCTTATCTGTAATTGGAATGAGAATGCAGTCATGTTTATCATGTTTTATGATTTATTTTTCAGAACTGTCTGCAGAAGGCAAGGCAACTAGTAGTAACAGATTGGTGTCATGCATGCAGACATTATTCTTGTTTGCTAAGATCAGACCAGAGCTCTTAGTACCACATGCTTTAACACTACAACCCTACCTCAGTACAAGATGCAGTGTAAGTAGAATAGTTTGTCTAGCTTGAATTGAGTGAACTTTGAACCTTGACCTCATTGTAGCTCTGTTTGTTGTGTGAGATACACTGTGTTGCCTCATTCAAGAGTGAGAAACAGTCAAGAGGGAAAGCAAAGCAACTATGTTAGGCAAAGCAACTATGTTCATTTGTCAACATTTTTACAAAACAGTTTTAGTAATTCTTCGTTGAATTGTATAATATATTTCTACCTTTTGAGCTTTTCCACAGAACTAACAAATTAGCTACATTCCTGACAACAAAGCAGGAAAGGAAAGTGAGCTTCTTATTTAAGTGTTTAGATCCATATTTCTTCACAGATAATTTGACTGTCAAAATAAAGTGTAAGTCTGAATTTCAATTTTGTTATTTTGATTGTGTGTGTTTATGTTTTAGACACAAGGAGATTACTTGGTTTTGTACAATGTAGCCAAGACATTAGAATTAGTGGTGCCATTGATGGACCATCCTAGTGAGGTGTTCTTAGCGACCCTTGAAGAAGATCTCATGAAGCTTATCATCAAACATGGTCAAATGGTAAGTGTAATATATTGAAAGAACCAACTTTTTCCTTGAAATGCTGCTTGAATTCAGTTGAGTGGCTCAAAGCTTGGAAAATTGTGTCCATACCTGAAGAAGTGCCATTAATATACATGAACTAATGAGCTCAACAGTGTTTGGTCACTATTTTGATACAGATTTTTACAGTAAATGGATCCTCGTTCTCCCCAGGGTGTATTTGTTTGTACACAACTAAGTACAAGTTGGTAGAAAGAGGATTTTAAGTAGAACACTGTTACCATACCTATTATGATATGAACCCCTTGGTAGCTGCAGTAAATCAAGTACAAAGTAGACTTGAACTTGTGACTAGTTTCATACCTCTGGGATGTTTCATGAAATTTTACATAAATATAATATAACAGTTAGAATTGGAAAAAAAACTGCAAAAGAAGACACACAAAGAAAACCCATTTAAATTAGAAGAACACCTTTGTATCAACACTTGTACAAAGCAAAATAAATGTCTTGAAACTCAGAGATAATCTTGAACAGTAGTATTATACCATTTACAGGTACAGTTACAGAATTTTGATTCTAAAGATGACTGACATGATTATTTTCAGGTGCTGCAGAGTTGTGTGAGCTGTCTTGCATCAGTAGTTAATAATGTAACTCATAATTTCAAGCTGGTGAAAGATTGTTTTCAAAAGTTCTTTGGTAAGTCCGTTAACTAAGTAATATATGTGACCATCCAGAGAACGTCATGGTCATGTTCTTAATTAGTCTAGAAGCTTGGCTGAAATGAATGAAACTGTAGATTTTATGTTACATTCAGATGTCCATAGAGACGTTGGCACTGCATCAGCATAAATCTGACACCGACGCAAAATTCACAGTCACTTGATTTAAAAGACAGTTGAAGTGCAAATCATTAAAGTTATTGGATATTTACAAATATTGAGCCACTGGCCAATGGATCATTTGAATTCATTTGATAAATATTGTGAATGTTTTGTATGAGGACATACAAAACAATACACGAGTACTAAAATATCATGTTTGGCTTTGATTTCCTGTCAGGTGTGTTGTCAAAGATAAAGAATGAAATTACTCAGAATCCAGATGGTGTAGACTTAGCTGCGAGTAAACCATCATTACTGAGGTCATTATTTACAGTCGGGTTGTTTTGTAGGCATTTCAACTTTGAGAAAGACATCAAAGCTTCCAGTAAGGTACGTCATTAGTTTTGTCCTTAGAAGAAAGTACAATATTAGTGTGTTTGAAAATACTTATATCCAAGTAACCTGTGTCTGTTAGCCTAAGAACCAATTTTTCTTACCAGTACCAGTGACAGGTATACATTACTTCAGATATACACCTTCTCATGATAAATGCATGTCATTCAACATTGTTGGTAGGGTAACGAGCCCCATTTCATGTTTTCATCATTGATTGGCATTGCTCGACAGTACTTCTATCACCAGGTCTCTGTCAAGGCCTATGTACTATGATGTCATTCTCTGTAATGTAAAACATTGACATACAGCAAGTTTGATACTTTTCCAACAGGTGTCTTGTGCAGGACATTTTCCTTGAAGTCATTCTTTACAGTATAAAATGTTATAATGAACACAAATCTGTAATTTTGCCGACAGGTCTCTGTGAAGGACCGTGTACTCGATGTCATTCTCTTCTTTGTTGCCCATGAAGATGAAGAAATCCAGTTGAAGGCTCTACAAGGTCTTGGATTCTTCTGTGTTACCTACTCAGAATGTATGCTGGGCAGGAGAATCAAAGAGCTCTACAATAATGCTCTCAATGAGCCAGACGCATCAGTCAAACTCAAAATTCAGGTAAACTACTCGTTATAGAGCAGTAAATGACATGAAAGTTTGCCAATCGGCCATAACTTCAAACTGTAAGATACATTGTGTTGTTCAGCCATGATCTGCCCAAGTCTATTTGGATGCTGGCTGATAGGTGTGGCACAACACACCGTATCTTACAGACTACCATAACCTATTAGTCTCAAAGTATGAAACATAGAAAAGTCTTTATATATGAATTTCTTCCTTCATAGGTGCTAAGAAATCTAACCACATATCTCACAGAGGAAGAAGAAAGAATGAGGAAAGCTGATGCAGAATGTAAGTAAATGTCTTTATTTTGAAGTATTTTTTTTTATGTCTAAATGTATAAAATGAGGTCCTTCTAAATGAAGTGGTAAGCAGACATAAATTAATACAGTGTGAATACAGGGTTTTTGGATATTTGCTCATTTTCACGGCAACTTGTTTCTTTTAATTCTTGCAGGGAAAAAAGTTCGACAACAGGAAGATTTGAAGGAATTGGGGGACATTCACTCAGGGTAAGTCCAGTTGATGCAATACTTGTCTAAAGTTTTATCCTCTCCCAGTAATTATGGTCAAAGTGCCTTATTTTGTGCATGCAAGGGTTATCAAAGGAACTTCCCAAATTAATGAAGATGTTTTAGATATGACTTTGACGAGACCTTGCTACCAGTTTATATTGCCTTAGAGGTATTTACTCTGTAGGTATGGTCAATGTAACACTGACGTGGGTACTTGATGACACATGACTAAGGTTCTATTTCCTGTTCTGTATTGTGTTATTTATCATTTTCAAACTGTGTTTGATTGACAGGATGAGTAGTTCCGTTATGCAGATCTTTATAAAACAAATAATGGAGGAATTCTTCCATACACAATCTTCAGTCAGAATGTGTGCCTTACAAGTAGTTCACCTTATCCTTAGACAAGGATTAGTTCATCCAGTACAGGTAAGATTATGTCTCCTCTGAACCTTGTCCTGAAATTTCATTATTAGATAAGACTTGAAGTCAAGTATAGTCATGGGAATACATCTAACAGAGTGTTGATTGGGTTAAGTAAACCTTGGCTGAAGTGTTGACTTGCTAGTTCTTTTCCACAGACGTGCCAGCTGGAGGTTGTCTAGCTCTCACCTCAGGTAGTGCACACTGCAAGACAATAGGCTATGAGTCATGCTTGCTGACATGCAGTCTAATTCAGAGTGACTTTCCCAAGTCCGGATGTATTGAATTTCACTTTAGATGTCATACCATCTTGACTTACTAGAAGTAAGAGTTCAAGTGCTCTTCATACGTTTGTAAAGTTAACCAACAGTTGGTTTCTTGAAATTTCAGTGTGTGCCGTACCTAGTTGCCATTGGTACAGATTACCATGAACATAATATCTGCGTCAAAGCTGACCAGCAACTCTCAGAGATTGACAGCAAGTACCCTGGCTTTATTCATGTAAGTTGATAAATGTATTTCACTTCACATGTGCATAACATGTTTGCTTGTGCTGAAACGAAATATGAGTATATGAGTGATTAATGCAGATAATATGAAGTATCTAAATGTTGATTGTCCAGAACTTCCAGACATGATTGAATGAATGAGGGAAAGTTCATTTTATCCTTTCCACTTCAAAAACATGGCAGTGTCATTGGAAAATAGCATAGTATGTGAGTCTTGAATGGTTGCAAGATATATTATCATGATGTTAGAACCCACTACTCTGCAAAGGCCTGGAAGAACCCAGATGTTAAATTTGTTCTTTTTTCACTCTTTATGTAAACATTTATAAACACAGATGTGTTCTTTTGTGTGAAATAGTGATCTAAGTGAGTGATTGCAGAGAGTCAGGTGAATGCCTAAGAGACTACTAGTAACCTGGGACAAAAAAAAAAAAATCTGGGATATTTTCCTGTACAGAACTAAAAATGAATAACAAACTTAAACCATTGGAATATGAGAGAGAGAAAAATCTCTCAATGGACTGATGCCAGTCTACCCTGATGTCAGCATTTACTGTATATAAATTGGTGTGTATAGTGGCTCCATTTACTTAGATTGTCTTATGACAACTGTTATCATTCACACTGACAGATGAAGGCTCTTGCTGGTATCAAGATGTCCTTCCGTCTTCAGAAAACCGTAGCTACAGAATCAGAAGGTCAAGTGCTTGTGAGGGGGCAGCGTGAAGGAGAAAGCTTTGGTAGTTTATGTTCACATCTATACACCTTGATCCGTTCCAACAGGCAACATAGAAGAGCACTCTTGTTGAATCTTCTAAATTTATATGACGAACAGTCGGTAAGTTATCAATAAATTAGTATGCAGTTTTATTACTCTATATAAATTTCAAACAAAAATTGCATGAATACTATGATATAGAGTGCATTTACATTCCAGGAAGTTGGATTCTCTACAAGAATGTTTCTAAAATTCTTACAGAAGCCATTTATGGAGAGGAGATTTAATTGTCTGTGTGCTGTTCATGACAAATTGTTGGATAGACACTTTTTCTCATTGTATGTCATACGAAAAAATGAACTCAAATGACAAATTGTTGACAGGCATGTGTTTCCATGTTTCTCTTACAGGAAAATTATCTCCAATTACTTATTTTTGTGGGTGATAACCTTGACAATTTTCCTTTTCGTAACAAGGTTGATACGTGTATATTTTTCTTGTTTTTCTTACAGAAAAATGAACTCAGTTTACTGGTGTATGTGGCTGATAATCTTGCCTATTTCCCTTACCTTGTACAAGATGAACCTCTATTTATTATGCATCATATTGAAATAATAGTTTCTGTGTCTGGTGCCAACTTGCTCCAGTCTTTTAAAGAGGTAAGATGCCTTCTAATGTATCATCTTCCAATGGAGTATATTTTGGAATCTAGAACCAAGTAAGGGAAGATTTTTACTGCTTGTGCTTGGTCAAAGTAACATGATTGAAATTTAAAGACTTTCTACCCTGCCAGTGGGTTGTAAAACTTATCTGCCACATTTAGACATTTCCTTTGCAGCAAACTCAAAGTCCATGTTATAATCATTTGTATGGCTATAAAGCAAGATCTCAAGTACTTTATTCACTTATAAAGTTAGAATACAAAGTGATTTCTTGTTATATTATATACAGAATCCTGTAGGTGATCATTGATTAATACCTTATGTATTTTATTTTGTTGCTGTAGTGTTTATTCAAAGCAGAGATTCAACCTGAACATACAACAGCTCCTACAACCAATGGTTCTTCCAGTAGACCTCCATCAAGGGCCAGCAGTGGGGAGGATCAATCACCGGAGCCTCTGCCGCCGCCACCACCCCCAGTTATAAGGCTTGAAGACGAGGATGAAGAAGATGTGGAAATACTAATGTGTGAGTACAATAGTATAAGTAAAAAAGCCAACACCTTGTATAATTTCATCCATTTAATAACATATGACGAAGAATTACAGTATTGAGTTCAAAAGGAAAGATATGAATTATCAATGTGTAAATAGGTTTTTAACAGTGGTAATAAGACTAACCTATATTTTTTGAGGCAAAATTTTTTCTGGCTGTCGAAAAAGTTGGCAAATTGTAACTGCATTACTTGTGTAAGATGAAACACATGATGTCACTTTCATAACATTAAAAATGTGTTGCCAGATTATGTGATGATAATGAGTGCATTGACTTATTTCTAGCATCAAAAGTGATGAAAATGTGGATATCACAAATTTAGAAGCAAAAAAACTGTTCTCAGACAATTTGTAGAAAAGGAGAGAGAGGAGTCATGTGAAGGTTGAATGAATTATAGAAAAGATGATTTATTATATCCTACAGTAAAGGTCATATCAGTTCAATAATTTCGTATATTAGGAAGTTGTTTGAAGACAGTACATTGTTGCTAAAGATTACATTGTTTTGTATTTTCTGATGTACAGCTAGAATACCTGAAGATCCATCTGCACTACTAGACTGCTGTGCAGCATCTCAAGCATGTATGGTACTACTCGTTCTCAAACAACATCTCAAAGATATGTATGGTTTCAGGGACAGGTATGTGTACATTTATTTGCAAGCCTTTATTGTGTACTTGCTACACACAGTCAGTCTTAAAACACATCAGTGGTTGTCTTTTTAACACAGTTTTGGACAGGAGCCAATACATTTTTCACTTGCCAGAAGTGACAAGTGAATTCCAAATTTATGAAAGGTTTTCGGCTGTAAGGTATTCTTAGACGATTCTGACCTAAGTGAACATTGCCACTTCAAACAAAACCTTTGCTAAATTGAAATATAGTGTACCAAACAAGTTCCTGTTCTGAGACAATACATGTAATCATGCACATACCATATGTTGAATAATAACGTTACGAGGATTCTGCTCTGATTCTTCAGGTGAAATTTCACTGATTCCAGGCTGTGAATGCTAACATTCAAAGCCTCACACTGCTATTTTACTGCTTATAGAAATGTGGAATCAAAAGATGAGCACTTATCTGTTACTTTTACATGTAAACATGCTTGTCAAGTGTAATAACGATTTTGTATTTTGTGTCATCTTCAGCACAATACATAGGTACTCGCCAACAGAATCAGCGAAAGTGTATGATAAGGCTTTGAACAGGAAGCAAGGTGTGAAATTTGAGCCAGCAAGAGCTCTTCAGTACTTGTGTGTTGGTATTCCATCAGCGCCCCTTTCAGATCAGGCCAAGAAAGATATCGTCAATGAGTACTTAGATGTAAGTAGTATTCATTTGTTCATTGTATGTGTTTTGTGTATATCCATTGAACTTACTATTCTCAAGTATATCAGAGAACCTTATCCAAAGTTGAAGGGGGGGGGGGGGGGGGGGGTAATTTACATCCTCGAATCTTGAACACAAAATTGGAGGTGAAATTCAGGGAGTACCCATGATAGAGTAAAACGACACTAGAACAAAACAAAAAAAAAGATTCCAAATATCAGCGTGATCTATGCTTGTGCTGAATATGTAGTTTGTCATTTCCCCACTGTTACAGTTCAAACAACTGATGGAAGTCTTAGACCCAGCAGAAGATGATGAAATAGAAGAAGCAGGACAAACAGGACAAACAACCCCCAGGCAAGGACAAGAAGCTGCCAATTCTAAACTAATCACAAGAGAAGTGTCAGTGGTGTTGGAGAGACATGACATGAAAGAACATGGTGGGGGAGAACAGACTCATGTCAATGACAGTAAAGAAGGGGTGAATGAAACCAAAGAAGAGGCAGGTAAAGAAGATGCCAGTAACACAGGCAAGGAAGATGTTAGTATTACTGGACGAGATGATGTGGAGTCTACTGATGGTGGTTTGATGCCTCCAACTCCAGCCAGTGGCAATATAGAAACAAGTGTGGGTTCAGAAGCTGCTCTTATACCTTTACCAGTAAGTAAAATCACTAGGAAATAAATTCTGAAGTATTATAAGTACTGTTTATAATAATAATTACAAAACACAGCCATGTGCGGTGCGAGTGAAAGAAGAACAGAATGCATGCTAAAGATTCATTGCAGATGTATAGGGAATGTTGCTAACTGTTATTTCAATTTCATATGTCCTCCAAAAAATCTTAACTTGTGAAGTGTCAATTTCTATTCCATAATCTTCTGTTGCTGTATGGGTGCTGTATTAACTATATTTGGTGTTTTGAAAAAATATCTAAAAAATGGAACAGTCAGTTTACCACTAAATGATGTCGTTTTCTTTCATTGCAGGGTGTCAAACATAGAGCGAAACCTAAACCAAAGGCAAGACGGAGAAAACCAAAACAAAAGAAGAGAAAGAGAATATCCTTTTGTTCTTTTGAATGTATTGCTACTAGAAACATAAAATAATAACAATAAAAAATGAATAGATAGAAACTCGTAGGAATATTATTATGAGAATTGGCCCCCACAACTTATATTGCATAACTTTGAATTATGAATATCGGTAATATTAAGATTTACGTAATTTACATTTACAAGGTCAAAATTATACATGTTACAAGTAGAACAAATTGTCCAATTATGGTAAGAGGCAAAGAAAGATAGAAGTAAAGTGAAAGAATTTCTCACCAAATCTAATGTTTGCTAATCTGGTCATATAGACAAATATATGATATATAAAACAAGGTTTGTGTCAATTTTGTTGTTTTCCTTTTAACTTAAAAAAAAAAAAAATTTAAGATAAATTCTCATACTGTAATTGTTCATCTATAAAAGGTTCATTATTACATTGTGGCACTTTTTACACAGTCAAGTACTATTTTTGTAAATAATCATTTCGTCCCTTCTCAGACCATTCAACAATTCATTGTTAGATTTCCTTAACTTTGTCCTCACTTCTCCCTGGATATCACTGATGATAGTGACTCAAGTGATCCAGACTTCAGAGTGTAAGCAGTGGAATTGCCATGGAATGTGGAATAAATAAACTACTGTAGTGTGGATATTGTGTAGCAGTTGATAGACTTCAAGCTTGTGGTACAGCTGTTCAGCTCAACTGTTGACAAAATAGGGGAGAGATGATGACTCTTCAACAATCCACATTCAGTTGGACTCTGTGTGTGGTCCAAACACAAAGCATTTGTTTCCACAAACCATGATACAGGATTCTTTCTCTGCTCACAAAATACATTCCTAGAAGTAGGGATGCTTCTGTATGAAGATCTCTATTTACTACTTCATCAGGGACTGGTATTGTCTTGGCCAGTCTGAACAATGTGCTGATTACATCACCCTGCATAATACACAATGGCATCAGTACTTGTTTTGCTGCTGGGATGTTTTATTCAAGCTTGAAGAGATAATGGAACTATGTCATGAAGTACGCCTCTTTTAGCTGATATACAGCATTCAATTATCTGTACAGTTTTCATTCAGTTTAAGGACCTAATGCTGTACATAGACATTGTGCACACAGACAGCATCCAGCAAAATTTGTTTTTTCATACTGCCTTTTCCCCAATATGCTGTTAATTTACACAAAATTAAAGAAAAACCACTATGTAGTGAGGCTGTACATGTACAATAAAATAAGCCTATTCAGAATATGTTTTCATTCAAAGAAAAAGTTTTCATCAAAAAAAAAAATTTAAAGTTCTAAAAAATTTGGGGGCAAAATGAATAGACTGTAATATACAGGTTTAGCAGTTCACTATTTATTATACAAAAATAGAATACTAATTTATGTCTCTTGTAATATAATAGTAAGATTCTTTCAACAAAGTTAATATGCAATCTATTGAGACATGGTGACACATTGAAGACAAAAAAGTTGAAAATCTTTGAATGCAAGAACTTGCTGTCCTTGTAATTTCACAAAGACAAAAAATCTTCAACTAAAAGATATTTTTATCAAAGAAGAGGTGTGTAGCTGTAGATACAAATATCTGCTTTAATAATTTGTTGTAGTTAGAAAACTTCCTGTTTTTAAGAGACATGTTTATACAGTTTATACGGCGTCTTATTTGGCATTTTTCAGTCCTCAGAGAACTCTGCCACTTTTATGTAAACACCTGCCAAAGTTTTAAGAAATTCGGTCATTAAAAGTTGTTGTGTTCATGACCTTACAATCTTGTAGCCTACCATTATTTTCTCACCCTCTTACCAATGAGCTCCAGCATGGAATTTAGAAACCTGCAATTTTGAATGCTGTAGTATGGGAAGTGTGGTGTCATGCTGTTGATAAACTTGAATCACCCACTGCTGTAAAGAAGCTATCTTTGTTAGTCCCTGCCGGACGAAGTCCGGATGGGGACTTATGGATTGGGTTCCATCCGTCCGTCCGTCCATCCATCCAGAGCCGTTTCTTGGAGATTCCTGGACCGATTTTTTTTCAAACTTGGTACAGGGGCAACATACTATGGAATACACGTGCACGTCAATTTGTTTTATGATGCGATCCAATATGGCCACCTGGCAGCCATTTTGTTTGCGAATTTTCCATGTCCAAACCCATAACTCAGACATGCTTGAACAGATCTCATTCAAAGTTGGTATTAGCACAGTGTTCTATGACATACATGTGCATATCCATTTTCGTCGTGATAACTCGTTGCCATAACTCAGACATGTGTGAACAGAGTAGTGATATCAAAAACAACCATATGAGGCCAAACAACATTAACCAGGTTTGAAAATGGCAACATAAACTGCCAGTTCCTTAAAACCCAATCATAGCGGGGACTATGTCATTTTCAATGACTTGTTTCTATTCCTACAAATGATCTAGTCTTGGTTACCCAGTCCCTTACAGTAGGACAGGCTATCCTTCCAATCATCCCAAATTAGGTTTTACCACAACTACAAATAATCTAGTATTTGTTCACCCAGACTACAAATAATCCCTCAGTCCTTTGCATCAAAATATCTTCAGTTTGGATTGTGAATTTGGTATTAGGGAGGTGAGAGGTTGATTGAGAGTGTTTACCTAGCTGACAAATCAAATATATAAACCATGATACGATAGTAACTCGCACAAACATAAAACGTTTACAATGGGAATATGATGTGGATTCACAGCTTACATAAGAAAAATACATGTACATGTAATAATGAGAATATATTCCAGTGTAAAATCAAATGGTACATACATACATGGATTTCATTTTAAAAGCAGTATTGACTTATAGAACAAAAAGAAATACATGTAAAAGGATTATACTCAGTTCGTCGTACAGATGGCCATGGGGTGAAACTTTCGGAGAGTTTCTGTAGTAAAATGGAATCTCTACTCATGTCATGAAGGTGGGCCCTTAAGTGACCTCAATTTGCATAATGCAGCACTAGTCACATTCTCTTTTCCCAAGGGCAATAATCGTGTAACATGGACGTCTTATCAGGGACGTTATTTGACTGGAAAGAATTGTGTGTTTCAGAATGTGATGCATTATAAAAACACGTATTGCCTGGTCCTATTTGGGCACAAGTAGATATCAATCAAATTTCTATAGTGTCGAATTCCAGAGCATTGTTCTGTTCAGTAGCTCTGAATGCCTAAAGAACACCATATGCTTTGGTGAACAAATAGTCTTCAGTTTTGTTTTGAAACAATCCAGGCTGGAGGCTTGGTGAATGTAAAGTGGCAAAGTGTTCCATAGTTCCGGGGCTACATATGAGAATGAATGACCCCCCATAGGCATAGGTGACTTGTCTGTAATTTGTTGTTGCAAGCAGATTCTTGTTTGTAGAATGGTTGAGTGCGACACAGTGTGTATGGCTGGAGAAGATGACACATGTACTCTGGAGTTACACCATGAAGAGCTTCATATGTCAACAGTAAAATTTTGTAATCAATTCTGAAACGAATTGTACCCCTTGTGTTGTTAAGTAGCAAATCTTTTTTTCAGCCTTGGGAAATAATCTTTTCAACTGCCCTCAGGGTAATAGACATCTACTAGTGCCCTCATAGCAAGTATATGTACTATAGATAACAGAGTCTTGTAACCATGATAGAGATAATAGGGTCTTACTGGCTATATACCATGATAGAGATAACATACAGGGTCTTACTGGCTCTATACGATATGATAGAGATAACAGGGTCTTGCTGGCTATATACCATGATAGAGATAACATGATCTTGCTGGCTATACCAATGTAACCATGATAGAGGTAACAGGGTGTTACTGGCTATATACCATGATATAGATAATAGGGTGTTACTGGCTATATACCATGACAGAGGTAATGGGGTCTTACTGGCTATATACCATGATAGAGATAACAGGGTCTCACTGGCTATATACCATGACAGAGATAACGGTCTTACTGGCTATATACCATGATAGAGATAACAGGGTCTTACTGGCTATATACCATGATAGAGATAACAGGGTCTTGCTGGCTATATACCATGATAGAGATAACAGGGTCTTGCTGGCTATATACCATGATAGAGATAACAGGGTCTTGCTGGCTATATACCATGATAGAGATAACAGGGTCTTACTGGCTATATACCATATGATAGAGATAACAGGGTCTTACTGGCTATATACCATGATATAGATAACAGGGTCTTACTGGCTATATACCATGATAGAGATAACAGGGTCTTGCTGGCTATATACCATGATAGAGATAACAGGGTCTTACTGGCTATATACCATGATAGAGATCACAGGGTCTTACTGGCTATATACCATGACAGAGATAATAGGGTCTTACTGGCTCTATACGATATGATAGAGATAACATGGTCTTGCTGGCTATATACCATGACAGACACAACAGGGTCTTGCTGGCTATATACCATGATAGAGATAATAGGGTGTTACTGGCTCTATACGATATGATAGAGATAGCAGGGTCTTACTGGCTCTATACCATGACAGAGATAACAGGGTCTTACTGGCTATATACCATGATAGAGATAACAGGGTCTTACTGGCTATATACCATGACAGAGGTAATAGGGTCTTACTGGATATATACCATGATAGAGATAACAGGGTCTTACTGGCTATATACCATGATAGAGATAACAGGGTCTTCCTGGCTATATACCATGACAGAGATAACGGTCTTACTGGCTATATACCATGATAGAGATAACAGGGTCTTACTGGCTATATACCATGATAGAGATAGCCGGGTTTTACTGGCTATATACCATGATAGAGATAACAGGGTCTCACTGGCTATATACCATGACAGAGATAACGGTCTTACTGGCTATATACCATGATAGAGATAACAGGGTCTTACTGGCTATATACCATGACAGAGGTAATAGGGTCTTACTGGCTATATACCATGATAGAGATAACAGGGTCTTACTGGCTATATACCATGATAGAGATAACAGGGTCTTACTGGCTATATACCATGATAGAGATAGCCGGGTTTTACTGGCTATATACCATGATAGAGATAACAGGGTCTCACTGGCTATATACCATGACAGAGATAACGGTCTTACTGTTTTTTTCCAGCACTTATCATTAAAGCATGCACTATATAGCCTTGCTTTAAACCCAAGTGCACACAAAGTTTTCCTTTCCTTTTCTGACCCAAGAAAACATATTGCAGGATTTTGTTGCAATATCTCAATGACACAGTCAATATCTGAAGGGGACTATTTGGCTTCTGTAAATTAAGACAATTTAAAAAAACAAGACAGGAGTCAATAAACTAGTGTTAAAATCAATATATTTTTCTTTCAATATAAATCTCTTATAAAGATGTACAAATAAATCTTTCTCAAGTTGACAACGAAAATTGAGGAACAACAAATATAACGAAATACAAAAAATAATATCTTCCCTGAGAACTTAGAGGAATTGACTGATTCAAAGAAAAGCAGGTTTAGTACTGATCAGAGTTGATTTTGGAACTGTTCTATAATTTAAAGTTGTAATTTAACGTAGAAAGACGTCTTTCATGCTAATTGCTAATTCTTCTACTTGCACACAACTTTAGAGGTACAGTTGTGAACCATTGTGACGTGGTATAGGTATGAACAACGCATTACAAACTTAATGACTAATTAAAAAAAAAATTTGCACTGCTACTCCATTTGAAAAAAAAAATTGATGCAGGACTGACAGTAGAAAAAAAAATTGCTGTCACTGACTGGAAAAAAAAATTTGCTCCCATACCTACTTCCTCCATACCCCCCCCCCCCAGAAATCAAATGGTTCTCCCCTTCCCCTTATCATCAGAACTTGGTGTCCGTTGGTGGCGCAAAACATCTCGTATATTATCGCGTGAACATGCACGAGATGATGGTTCCGCCATCTTTTAACGCTTACGTGAACGAAATAATGACGCTTTGAGTACGAAAAGGGAATTGAAAAGGGGTGATTTAAATCCTTATTCACCAAAAATTACGCTGAAGATTTCTTTGTCATTTCTTCGTTTCTTTCTGTTAACGAGATATGGCAGAGGATAAGGCAGACAACAAAGGTAAATATTGTTATTTTTCTCTGTGTAGAATGTGGCCTCAGGAAATGTCGAATGCATGAGGTACGCGAAATATTCTCGCGCTTGGAATCACTCGTTTCTTAATTTTATTGCTTCCTTTCTAGTATCTCCTGTTGGTTACTAATTTGCTTAAGACCTCCTTCAGTGTGAGTGACCATCTCAAGCTTTTTTACCAATATTAATGTGCGAGTGAGTTGTCTCAATAGGGGTACTCGATGGGAGATACAATTGCTAATGGCAGTAATGCTACATTTTTGCATCTTGTGAGCTTTGTTTATTTAGCCATTTCGGCGGCATATTTTCAACTTGTGAATTCAGAACAATGTCATGAAATAATAAAAAATTATTATTTATAGGTGACGGAGTTGTTAACGTCCTTGAAGATATTTTGGTGATCGATAACGAGTTTGATGATGAAGTTAATGATAATACAGCGTCAGAGAACAAAACAGGTAAGTCTAAGAAGCACTTTGCATATCAGGTCAACCATGCCCAAGCTGTGCATGGCAGTCATCCATGGCGTAGCAAGCAGTGGGGGATCATGATGTGACCACCTGAACTGAAGCAGCTCAAATAGTGTACCAGTCTTAGCTATACTAATGAATCAGTTTTTGATAAATATTTTACAACTTGAATTTTTCAAAACTCTGACCCCATCAATATTTAAAAGACATCAGTCTGGTAATGTAATTGGATATCTTTTAAAGTACACTGTGCCTCTGTAACTTTTGTCCTAGTTTGTCCCTTTTGGGGGTTTTTTCTGTGTACGTAATCTTGCAACTGGTTACATTGGGAGAACAGTGCTAATGCACTGAAATGGTGTCTGTATATGAAAAATAAATAAATAAATAAATAAATAAAACAAAATTATCTCAGTGGAACAGTTATGATAGAAGAAAACAAATGGAAACATCATGATGTGTTGGTGTCAATTAAATTAGAGTCTCCCGACAGACGCTGGTCACCAGAATGACATGCAGGTGATAGGTGTGACTCTGACATGACCTCGATTGTGTGTGTTAGCTTCAAAAAACACATTACCTATAGAGTAATTCTAACAGTAAAGATGGTGTCATGATGGGCAAATGGTTAGGTGGCCAGCTTTGAATCTGCAGGTTGTAGGTTTGCGCCTCATCGCTGCCATTTGTTTCTGAATAGCTAAAGTCCTTGGGCAAGATTTGAACCATGATTGTGCCTCAGTCAACCCAGCTATATGTTTTGGGATCTGGTTGGATAGAGGTTTCAATGTGAATGCTTTAATCCTATGTGCTTATAGATGCTGCAATGGATTGTATGCTCCCCAGGGAGTTGATGAAGTATAAAAGGTCCGTTGTGCTGCCATTGATCCGTGCCAGGGATAATAATTGTGAGTGCTGTGAGCTCGCAGGAGGAAAGGCACATTATGAATTAGCATTAATATTATTAAAGATGCAACAAATGCCATTAGTATTTCATTGAAGTGTCATTTCATCAATTATGTTGAAATCTAAGGATATTAATTGTTGGTTTGAAATATGAAAAAGGTATATACCCCACACCGTTGGAAATTGTATTATTGACAAAAGCATTGTTTGATTGATCAAGCACTAACTAGTGATTTAGGACCATCCATCCACCCCTAACAACGTCAATATTCCACATATATCGATTAGGGAGTTACAGTGGTTCACTCCGTACTTTCCTTGAACAATATTTCGTGCATCTATGCAAGGCATGCAATATTCTGCAAAGTGCTAACTTTGAATAATTGTTCACCTTATCTTCTTCCAGGAAAGAAACCAGTACCAAAGAAAACCACTAAATCATCCAGTTCCAAAGGAAAGGCCACAAATGTCAAGAATTCTAAAGATTCAAGACCTAAAAGAAATGTGAAAGAGGCTAGGTCCAGTGGTACAAACCAGAAATCATCAACTACAAAAACTACAACCAGTAAGTCTGCTCAAAGTACCAAGACTGGAAAGACTGTAGAAAAGAAGGTTGTCAAGAGAGTTGTCAGCTCTAAAGCTAAAACAGAAAAAAAGGATGCACCAGAAAAATCCAAACAGATCGAAAAGGAAAAGAAGAAACTTGAATCAGAAAAGGCCGAACATGAGAAACAGCTTGTCAAGTTGAAGGAAGAAGAAAAAGAATTGAAGAAGCAAGGTAATTCTGGTACTAAGTCAACAACTGCCAAAACCAGTACAGCTAGTGGTCAGAAGAAAGGAAGTGTTACCAAAGCTAAACAGAATGTGAAAGAAGAAAAGAAAACAGAAACTCCAAAAAGGGTGAAGAAGGCCCTGGTTCCTAAGGCAAGTCCTAAAAAGACTGAAGAGAAAGAGAAAGATCGTGGTAAAGAGAAGGATCAGGTTAGTAAACTTCACTGTGTAAATTTGTGTATAATAGGAAATAAACGTACCAATGTGTACGCTGTATGCATTGGACATCGTTTTGCTACATTTTGTTCTTAGCACATGTACCTCTTGTGATTCATGAAGTTCTGTGCATTTTAACTGCTTAGAGACACTCTCCTCCTAGATTTACAAACGAATTGTCCATTGTGGTCTCACTAGCATGTCTATTCCATACGTTATATACTGACAGTGTGGTGTTACTGTTTTTTCCAGGAGCCTGTTGAAGTTGATGACATTAAACTTGAACTTAAAGAAAAAACAGGTATTTTTCTGAACTTATTGTTATTGCACACAGACTTTGCAACATGACCTGTAAAATTTGTAGTAAACAAGTGTATTTTATTATCAGATCATTTTGCCAAAAAAATGTTAAATGATGATTCCCTCTCCAGAGTCCAAACATGATAAACTATTTATTTGTGCAATGAATGTAAAGTGATGTGATATAGACAGTGATAGATTTATAGATTTGGACAGTGATCTACTAGTCTTTTCAGGAAAGGAAGGAAATAGGAGTTGTATTGTATGTTACATTTCATATAGTAGTGTATTTATATACAAATAATTAGTGAAAGTTTGAGTGACATCGAGTACACATTTGTACAGACACAATTTTGGGACGTCCAAATTGGACATTTGGTATTGTGTACTAGATAGTAGAAGCTTTGGAAATTTGTATCAATGGCCATTTGATTACAGAGGAAAAAAATGAAGAAAACAAACAAGAAAGTGCACCTGATATGGATGATAAGTTAAATGTTACAGTTGAAGAAGAACCAGGAGAGAATGAAGTCAATATAAGCCATGATTTAGAAGAGTTTGATACAAGGAGTGAAGCTGGATCAAGCAGTAGTGGACATTCCTCAAGATCGGTTTCCAGGTCACCATCAAGATCTAAGTCTGGATCTAGGTCCAGATCCAAATCGGCTAGCAGCAGTTCATCAGGTGAGGGGTTGATCTGAGTCAGTCATTATGTATGTATGTATGTCTGAGTTAGTCTTTTAGGTGATTACCTGTTTATAAACTTTTAAGATATTCTATTTTGTGAAGTTTGTGAGACGTTTGATTGTACTTTCTCCAAATATACAAAGGCTATATTGATGAACAATTCATGTAATTGTAATATTACTTTATATGAGTATCAGTGACTGTATGATTGTGTTTACCAATAGTGGAAGTGAGAGCAGACAATTGTATGAATGCATTTCTTATGGGGATTGTCTTGTGATGAGGGTCGTTATATGTGTTTTTGTTTGGATTTACCAAGTGATGTATGAGTTGTTTGAGTTTACCAAATGAGAGCAGACAATAGTAGGGATGCATTTCTTATGAGGCTTGTCTTATGATCAGGGTCATTGTATGTGTTCTTGTTTGGGTTGACAGATAGTGGAAGTGAAAGCAGGCGAGAGAGGGACAGAAGAAGGCGGAGGAAGAGGAGGGCAATCTCCCCCATTGTGTTTGATAAGAGTCAGCACAGTGAATCCGGTTCAGAAGGTAGTCACAAGATATCCAAGATGTCATCATCTGTTAAACAAATAAAGAAAGGTACCAAAGATGATATAAGCTAGCATGATTTAGGCAGATGGACACTCACCCTCACGCATGGCTACCAGGGTAAAAACGTATCGCTTACTGGTATCAAAATACATGTTAATTTAAGGACATTGTGATTTGTCACATGTATGTGTGTGGGTTTGTATTGATGCTGACAAAGGTACTTGATACCGTAGTTCTGCCATTGTCAGCATAGTTCTGAGTATTTGTAACATGCTAAGCTTATATCCATGGTTCATGTAAAACAAATGCCACATTTCAAAATCCTCATGCAAAGCAACCATTGTCAGGTACAAACACAAAGTTTTAAAATGTTCACGCAAAACCATTATTAAATTTAGATACCATATTTCAAAATGTTCATGCAAAAACAATTATCAAGTACAAACACCAGATTTTATAATATTCATGCAAAGCAACCATCGTCAGGTACCATTGCCAATATTTAAGATCATGTTCATGCAAAGCAAACAATGTCGGGTACAATTGCCAAATTTTAAAATGTTTATGTAAAGCAACCATCGTCAGGTACCATTGCCAAGTTTTAAAATGTTCTTGGAAAGCAATTATCAAGTACAAATGCCAAATTTCAAAATGTAAATACATTCAATTTTGACCAATCATGGTATAAAGCCAAACTTTAAAATGCAAATGTGTACACTTCTGACCAATGAAATGATGAATGCATCAGTATTCAAAATAAGTGTATAATGTTTTGACCCCTCAGAACTGTGCTTTCATCAAATATACTGGCTTTTGAAAGCCTGTCTTGTCCTAATAGTGATATTTTTCATGTGATTCATTGTGAATTGGTTTCAAAGAAACTATTTTCTCTTCCAGATCAAAGTTCTAAGTTGAAGTACTTGTTTCGAGATTCTAGATTCTTCTTGATTAAAAGCAACAACCATGAGAACATTGCTCTTGCCAAAGCCAAAGTGAGTACAGACATTATGCAGTGTTTACTTTTAGTTTAAAAAGAGGGGTTTGTTTGCTGTAATAGGTCAGGAAGAACAAACCCTGAGGGATAAACTTGCAGGAATTTCATATCTATCATATTGTTGTATTATCTCACGTAAGAGATTTACCTAAAAAATTACATTGTCAACCATTTCTGATAATATTCCTTATACAAATCAATAGTAAAAATATTTCTTACAGGATTGTTGACAATTCTTGTTTGATATGTATGCGTACACACGATAAACATTAAGACATTTCAACTTATTTCCCTACCAGGGTGTATGGTCCACTCCTCCAAATAATGAACAACGGTTAAACCAGGCAGTGCGAGACTCTAGAAATGTTATTTTGATATTCTCTGTCAAAGAGAGTGGAAAATTTCAAGGTGAGAGTAGATTTGATTTTTAAATATTATTTCTGTGGTATTTCTTTATGAAAATGATGACAACTTGGTAATGTGACAGAGTGTCAGTAGTTTGATGTCATACTAGAGCTCCTGAGATGTATGAGAAAGTAAGGATAGGAAGACATACATACAACCTCTCTTTCTCATTGTAATCACAATACGTTAACAGTGACGTTCTGAATGCTGTAACAACTGGGTTTGAAATTATACCATAGAGAAGCATTCTGTGTGACATCAGGCAGCTTTATGTTTGACCAGACGGAAGATTATTGGACACAGCTACCTATGGCAATGAAAGGCATAAATGAATTGAAGTCAACAGAGTTCTAAGGTCATTGTGCTATCTGATATTAGGTGTTACAGTTAGTTAAGATCAATGCTAGTACTGTGTGTCTACGAATATTCAGTTTCCCCATGTGTCCTTTGAGTATGAAAAGATGCAAGGCCAATTCTTGACTTTTGATTCATTCCATTGTGTATGTGCCATTCAGGATATGCCCGTGTGGATGGGGAATCCAGACGTGATGGACCAACTGTCAATTGGGTCTTACCACCAGGATTGAGTAAAGCTGCTCTGGGAGGTGTCTTTAAAGTGGATTGGATCACCAGGTATAAATACTTGTTGTACACATATTCCAATATAGATTTCATGCTTTGTCTGATTCAGCCCTTCATGTGATATATGGTTGAAATGAAATGGTAATGGTAAAGTTACAGCAATGCCATCACCTGTACCTTACATGTATACTCATTTCATTTTATCCTGCTAGTTAAGCAATGAAGGGCCTTGTAATAGCTAGTACTTGAATCTATGATATACAATTTTACATCATTGATTTATCTTATTGATTACCGTAATAAATTGACTCATTATTGACTCATTACAATTTGATTTAATTGACTGTTTATCATTTGATTCCACTACAGGCAAGATCTTCCCTTCATCAAAACCTCTCATCTGTATAATCCGTGGAATGAAAATAAACCAGTGAAGATTGGCAGAGATGGACAGGTACTTGATTAATCTAATCATATCTTTTAGTACATAGTTCATGATTTTATTTAGTACTTTCTCACAGTTAAAATAGTACTCAAAATGTTGTACCAGTATTAGTAATAGTGCTACCATAGTGCATAGTCGGTATGGTATGCTGTATTGGGGCACCCTCGCCCATCAGCCAAACCTTTTCACGAAGAGATCAAGACTCTTGAGGTGGGAGTGACATGACATATATTGTACAGTCTACTATTTGCATAGTCCTTGTACATTTCACATAGACATTATAATTTTTATGGTAAAATGACGTAACTTTTGTCTGTTTCTATTCTCCCTACCAGGAAATTGAGCCAAAAGTTGGCATGACACTATGTATGATGTTTCCAAGGGATGACCACATTGACTTGTCTGCGATTGTGCGACGATCAAGACGACATGAAAGCCGACATAAACGGGACCACGATTCTTCATCCAGGTTAGGGAACTGTTGGTGGCTGTTAGGACTATTTAGAGACACTATGTTCTATTTAGCGTGTACTTGATCTGCCATGGAAATCTCTGTGTAAAGCACAAGATGAGCGTGGACAAATCATTGACCAACAGAGTGAGCTGTTGGACTCGTACGTGTCCCGCCAAGGTCCTTGAGGCACCAGCGTGGACGTTGAGTCAATAAATGGGGTGGGCATGGGAGGGGACTGATAGCCATTTGATAGATTTGAGGTATAGTTGAACAACACTATGTAATGATAAAACGTAGTGTTATGGGTATTCTTATATTACACTGTTTTAATCAGTCTCTAATGGAATGTGTCAGGCAAGTTGATTCTTTTATCAGGAGTGGAGTCAAGAAATGGCTCTGCTTTGCAAAACATGACCCTTGTGAAGAAAACGGTCGTGGATGATGCACGGAAGTCCGCTGTGATTTCATCATACAGCACAGGAACCTGATGTGTCAACTTGCCCTTTCAGCTGCAAGCTTGCGTTTGTGACTACGATCAATTCCATGAGGAAAACCCATGGAGTCATCATCTTTCAAGTTATCTCTGCTGCCGTTACTGGTGAACAAACCAGTGAGACGAGCCTCTGTTGCAGCAACACAAGAGAGTTTTGTCTTCAACTAGCAGATAGTGTGCATTCATGGGACCATATTCTAAATGATAAACATTCAACATAAAAACACTGCTTAATAGCAAAGGTGGAAAAATTAATGAGGATGTTTTAGCTAATCACGAGAATGAACGAGAATGGCGATGCAATCCCAAAGAGGGACAGTAAATCTAACGGACTGTGTTAACGGGATTTGATGTTGTGATGGTTAAAAATAAGATTTTACACCTTTGCTATGGCCTAATAGTTCATGCATGTTACTTCAGTGGACTCTGTTTCCCACCTAAAGCTGAACAACACAAAGAACTGTCATGGTTTCCCTAACTGTGGGGCAGGCTATGAGATACTGGAAACAGACACCAATAGGACTAATATCAGGACCTTCATTCAATTATGTGTTCCCCTTGTAAACTACAACTGGCAGGACATTGTGTACAAAAATAGAAACACTTCGCGAAATTGAAGTTTGATAGGACTGAGTAAATGAACCATCAGACCCCAAAGGACTGTTTGCCCCTTTTAGAGAGACAATAAGAGACACTTTCCTCATCAGACTTGTTAAGCAGGGCTGCCAGCGGATAGTGGTATGTGGAACTACTTTGAGTTGCCTCTATTCCAAAGTTTGACTGGCTGTCTGATCAACTTCATACATGCTCAGCAGCACAGTCCATGTCATAGTGAGGCAGATGCTTTTTTTTTTGCAGGATCAGTTATCAAAGAAAATGAAAAATTCTGTGAGAACACTGGGAAATGTTAGTCTTTGCGTTGTCTTCGATTTACAGAGATTGATAGTGCAATGTAGTGTAAGAAAATAACAAGTAGACTTACAATGGAGATGTATTCTTTCACATATATGTAGGAATCTATAAGAAACCATTGATATGGATCATCTGAAGCTACAATCATTACTGATACAACTAATTATATATTTGTCTTCTACTTGATAAACTGCAAAATTAGAAGATTATCAAACTAGTTTTAAAATGTGTTCTCTTTAATTTAGAAGTGAGTGAATACACCATCAAACAAAACCCAGATAGCAATACAATTCACTTCCCTCAAAAACCAGATCATAAAAACATTATATCTCACTTTTATTTTGGGATGTATATACTGGTAAATGAACCAAAATGAAAACACAAAGAAAGCACCCATTCATGTCAATCTTGTTGCAAGTCTCACACAATAAGAGGAACCATCAGTCATTCAGAATGAGACAGTATCTTTGAAAACATGTTGTAGGGACAAGTGACATGAATTAACATGTATATTATAAGTAGAGAATTATAAACATGTCACATGCCAAAAATAGGGTCTTGAAAGGTGCTTTTTTGAATAGAATAGCTGACGATTCCTCTCAGCATGTGAGATTTAGAACCAAATATAAATAAGTTGGTTGTTCAGATCAAAGAAGGTGGTTAATATGTCCATGACTCCATGTGTATTCACTTATGAAGTTATGTGTCTGTGTTGCAAAGATAGCAAGTCAAATTTAACAAGATCTGCGCCTCTTACTCACACATTGCATATACAGCAGTATGGTACTAAATTTGATTATTTAGTGAGTCAAATTTTACAAGATCTATGCCTCTTACTCACACATTGCATATACAGCAGTATGGTACTAAATTTGATTATTTAGTGAGTCAAATTTTACAAGATCTATGCCTCTTACTCACACATTGCATATACAGCAGTATGGTACTAAATTTGATTATTTAGTGAGTCAAATTTTACAAGATCTATGCCTCTTACTCACACATTGCATATACAGCAGTATGGTACTAAATTTGATTATTTAGTGAGTCAAATTTTACAAGATTCAAGCTTCGTACACATTGCATATACTGAAGTATTGTACTAAATTTGGTTATTCAGAGTCAAATTGAACAAGAACTGTGCCTCTTGTTCGCACACTGCATGTACTGCAGTATGGCACTAAATTGGTCATTATTTAGCATTTCTGGCAAACTAAATGGATGGTTTATCAGTGGCATGTTTTGAATGGCCTCACCAGAGATTAATGCATTTAAAAAACTAAATTTATATCAGTGTATAGCTTTCCTATAGTACATCTCAGTCAAGTCTAGGGACAGTCGTAACTTTGAAGGTGTTGGTAGTTTATTTGTTTTATACCAAAATATTATACTATACCAACTTCAAAATCATGTTGAATCATGCAAGAACAAATGTTCATGGAGTCATGGTTCATAGTTTCAAATTAAAATTTCTACTCGGTCAAAAAAACAACCTTTTTTGGAAGTAAATCCCCAATTTTTGCTGATGTCTCATGAGTATTGTCTGACATCTTGTCAACATAGCCATTTCACATATCTTTCCAAGACACATGATAAAAGCCTGTTCTACACACCTGATGATGCTGACAAGACAGCAGTGAAAATTTGGGATTTGCTGCCATCAATATTTTTGAGTCGAGTTGAAATTTTAAGTTGAAGAACTGTTGAATCCTGTCTCTCAATTGAGAGAACTCTCACTAGGTAGTGTATTAAGATGGGATAATGAATTGGGTTCCGGAATATCAGTCTTGGTTACCACAACTTGTTTGTGAATACTCAACCACCTCCATCATGCAGTGAGTGGCAATGGCAATGTGTTCCTAAATATGTGTTTGTGTATTGTTATGTAGAATATGATACATATGTATTTCGTACACAGACTGTGGCCTCAATTTAATATACTGACTCATAAAGTCAGTCCAGATAGTTCACACAAGTTGATTGTTATCAGAGGTCAAGTTAAGATAATACATCCTAAACTATGTTCATGAGTAATGGTTAACATGCAAAAGATATTACTAAATGTCAGTGTTTTGCTACCAGCAGTAAATGAGTACAAAATGACTTGAATTTCAATTATTTTCCTACCTCAGTGGGTGTATTCAAGAAGATACTGACAGTGTTTAGCTGTAAACCATTTCATAAAAAGAGAAGGAAAGGCAACCGTTGACATTAAAAAATTGTATATTCTCAAGAAGTTATTACGATTGCTAAAGGAATAATGTGATGGTGTATAGGATTTCTTCAAGTATAATTTCTTACAGAAGTGCCAATCATTACAAAGAGTGGGGAGATTTGTTCATCCCACTGGTCTTGTAGTATACCAAGAAATCTTGGATCATAGGATTTATACTAGCGGCAAATACTAGCAGTAATAAATACTTATGAAAAAATGTAGCTGACACTGAGATTGATAATAATGATAATAATAGCTAATAAGTAATGCAGAACTCGGTTCAGTGACCAATGTAGAATTGGGTGTTAACCAGCTAGCCATGCTCTGAGAATCTAAGACATTGCAATCTATTTTCCAGTGTTCTCGCATCCCAAAAAAAACATTTCACAAAAATCAGGAAGGACAAAAACCATTCAATTAATTTCGTTTGAACTCGCTCAGTGTAAGAATGATATCATGTTGTATGTTGGTACTAAACAGGAATCCTACTCTCCACAGGACCAAGTTTTTGTTGTTGTGTGTTAAAACTGGACTGATGGATTTGTTGTAATGCTTTTGATGAGACTATGTTTCTTGACTTTTCAGTGGGGCAACCATGTTCACTTCTGATGTTTTCATCTCTACTAGCAGACGTCGTAGAGGTCGAGATGACCTGATTGAACCACGGCGCAAGAGACGCAGGGATGACTATTCACGAGAAGGTTGTTCAATACATTTCAACAGTAGAATTGTTCTTTGAAAGGGCACAGTCCTGATCTGAGTATTTTCCATGTTATTTGGTTCTATATGAAGTATTATATTATGTTATTCTGCTTACAAATGATCATGGTCACTGCTTGTACAGTCCTTACTGTCAAAGAGTTGTCACCGTGTGCACTCACCCATTACCAGTGTTTAGCTTTATCAGGGGTCGAAATAATGAAGAAAAAAAACATATTGCCCACTGGACAACTATAGAATAAAAGATACCCGAGTCTCCATCAAAATGTACTTGTCCACAATGTGGATATTTTTACAGCCTACATACACACAGTAGAGTAGTGATCTATGGTCAATAATCGTGAGAAATTCTACTTGTCCCTCAGGGCAAGCTTAAGCACTTTTTAAAACCACTTGCCCAAGGCTTCAAATCCTTTGTCTGAGATGATTAAAATGCCATTATTTTGAATCTAGCTTATGGTTAAAAGAAGTGTCAACAACAACAAATCGTGTAGTCTATCAGTCATGTACAGATTGTCTACAATTCTAGTATCATTGCCAGCTTGAATTTACTATGTCAATGAACTGTTCATTTAGTGTGTACCTAAATCTGATGCTTTAGCTGCCCTACTTACTACTGCTGATATGTAGAATAACATACAGTCTTCATATAAAATCAAATTAATGCTCCAAAATTCAGATCTGGACCATGTGCCTATATATGTATATGTTTGTAATGGGAATTCATCTACCAAACAACTATGTACATGGTTGTACAGTGTATGTTAGTTCTTACTCAGTTACTAGATGTTCATGTGAATACTTCACATTATCTTTGTAAAGTGTTTGATTTAGTGTAAATTCCAATATTTTGTCTTGTCACAACAATGGTTTATCCTGTGTAATGATTACTTCTGTAATATTTTTTCACAAGATGACAAGCACTTCTCTGTAGTTGTCATGGTTCCTAAGAATCAGTTTAAGTAAAGGAAGAACTATTGGATGATAAGACAGTGTGCTGTGGACATAGTTGTTAATATTGGTGGATGTAGACACATTACATATACTTAGAGATGATGTCAAAGTCTTGTGGGTAGGGCTTCACAAATGCTGGGCTCAACAAATACATTGCTTACTACAGCCATGTTTGGAAGTTTACTGACAAGCAGAACTCCTCACTGGAGTGTTGCAGAAATGATTGTCACTCATGATTAGACACAAATTGCCATGCTGAAAATTTATTAGTGAGTTTGAAAAGAATAAGATAACAAAGAAAATAATGAGAAATTAAGGACAAAGTGACTTCAACATCATATCAGTGTACATGTAGTAATATACAGCGAATTTCACAATACTGTTCAGCGTTCCTGTTTAATACAACCACACAGAAACCAATAAGAAACTGCAGATGCTACACTTTATAGCAAGATTGAATGAGTACAGATTCTTGCAACATTCTGTCTAAGTGAAATGAACTACCTATGCCACCATGCAGGCATCAAATGAACACTGCAAAGGACATTTTATGTGTCCTTCAGCAGGTGTTTGATACTAAGAAAAACATTGGTGCTTGAATGTCTGCATGGAGTTGCAATACATTTAAATGTTTTATTTCATTTAGACTAAATGTAGCAAAAAATGCAATCTTGGTATTGAAGTGTGGTATATACAGTTTCTGCATGGTTGTATCAAACAGAAAAGCTGAACAGTATTGTGAAATTCACTGTAACAGGATGTAGCAATGAACATTCCACTTTGAGTAAATTTACAACCTGTAACACCCAAATAAAGATTTTACAAATAAAGTGTTATTTATAGTACACTTGCTGTAAATGAACACGACACACAGTGTAATCTCTTTACCTAGGTGTTATGGATATTAGTTTCACTCTGCAATTCAATCTCTCAGCCTGTAGCAATAAACATTCCTAGGTGTTTTAGAATACATTAATGTTATGACACTCTTTCAACCTTTTAGGCACCAATCTGTCTGTGTGCAGAAAGTTTTCAACTTCTAAAACTGACAAGTCAGACAGACATCACCATACATAGAATGTTTCTTGTCAAAATGAACATTTGGTTGTAACGCTGTAACATATGTAGATTTTAAAAAGAAACATCACTGCGTTTACATTTTTCTTTTAAAACAATTATAATATGAGAGCTTATGCTATAATGTGAGATGAAAATTTACCAGTTTTACAATATTTGTCTCTGAATTGTTTGTTTTTTTCAATTTTTTTTTATGATAGTTGTGCCACATATTGGTTTCCCATTTATTGACAACCCAACTTCCAGCAATATCTAAAGTTATGATAATGCCAATAGAAACAACAATTCAAATTTGCTGATTCTGTGTGTTTTCATAATGTGAAAGGGTCAACCTAGCAGTATTAGAAGTGTGCCTAAAAGATTGAAATAGATAAGGGAATGGATTGTCAATTCCATATACATGTATCACTATAGTTACAGACACAGAGTGACCATAAAGGAATCTTCAAGCCATGTAATGGCTATTTTGACTTGTAGGACTTAAATGACTTGCCTCAATGAACTGTAAACACTGATCATGCTCACACACACACACACACACACACACACACACACACACACACACACACACACACACACACACACACACATACACACACACACACACACACAGACACACCTGCCCACCTACCGGAGGCTTACCACAGTGATTGACAGCAAACACAGCAGATATATCTGCAATTGTCTACTTTTCCTTTTTTTGTATTTAACTTATTTTATTTCAAGTAGTTCTGTAAACAATAATGGCAGCCCTACCAAGGAACCCCCTCCTTATCTACAGTCAGAGTATACCAAATATTGTGGGGTGGGGGGCATGTGTGCACAATCACTGTCTGCAGTTCATTAATATAAATCAACAAATCTTTTACAGTAGGCACAACAAATCTGACTTATTAACTCTTTGTAGCAATGTATACTGTAGTAAGTATTGTGAATTTGTACATTGTATAAATCTTGGTTTTCTTGCTTCCTTTGCCAGGTTATGGACATAGAAATGACAGGTTAGTGTTCAATTTAATATAACTTTATTGTCCATAGAGTAAAACCTTTGCAATCTTTCACCAAAACTGATAACAATATAGGTTATCTCTGTATGTTTTTGAAGATAATCATATCAAGTGTGAGGATGCAGTTGATGTCCTAAAAATTATCGTTGTATTCAAAGAAATAGTGACTGGGTAACATGGTGTTTCCTAGTTTTAATAGGTTGAGTAGAGCTTGTAGAGACAAATGCATGCATTGATAAACTCATGTCAGGGGCAGTGATATTTGCAACCCTTTGAGTGTCAGAAAATAAGACGTACTGAAATTGGTTTGTGTTTTCTTTGTAGGCGAGGTTACGGTGTAAGAAGGGAGGTTATGATAAACGGGGTAAGTGCACTTAATTTTACAACTCTGATAATCGGTTGAAGATAAATACAACCTCAAACTATTGTCACTCAATGTGGTAGATTTACACAAATGGGTGATAGCAGTTCCTCTGTTGTGCAGATATAATCACCCTATGATCAAGATAGTGTTAACATTGGAAGTCCCAAAACAGCAACACTGCATATTTATGGAACTAGCTTTCAGAGAGCTGTCCCACTGAGATTATAATTAATTAAACCAACATCCATTCAAAAGCTTATCACTGTTGTATCCTTATTCCCCACAAGAAAGGAGAGAAAGTACAATAACTGATAGAAAAGTAAAGAAATTTAGTGGTGTGGGTGAGAGACAAGAAAATCGTTTCAAAAAAGTGAATGGAGCCTGGCCACTTCTTGTTCTTGCATGGTAAAGATATCGATATTAAAAGTAGGCTGCAACAGAGGTTTATAATTTGATATATTGCTGGTATCTTTTATATTATGATAAAAAGTATGTACCACACACAATCGGTTACTTACCATCTGTGTGTGGTAAGCAGTCACACTCACACTTTCAACATTACTAACTTGTTTTGTCATATTTTTATTTTGTAGTCGTACTTAGATTATATGAGAGAATTTCATGTTGCCAGACCACCAGCGATGCCAATGAACCCCTATGCAGACATGGTGAGTGTTAAGTCCAGTATGCATGTTAATGTGATGGTGTTTGAGGTGTAGAAAGAGAAAAGTATAATTTGGCCACGAGAGGACTATATCTTGACTTGAAAATTGATCCAAATTGACACAGACTAAAGTTTTGACAGATAGAAATTGTACTGTTAAGTAGCAGCCAGTGTGTTTGATGAGGTTTTAGAACCTTGGTAAGTAAGACTAAGAAGGTAGAATCTGGTGGAAATATATATTGTTCTTGGTAAATGATTCTGTTCAGCAAAGAGACAAAAACATGTATGTATGTATATATTGTAATTTCTTTCCAAAATTATTTGCATATTTGCTTGGATCCGTCAAAATGATGTCTTGTGTTTTCAGCCACCTGTTGGCTTGTAAATAAAGTGTTGTGTTGTTGGTTTTCAGCGGCCTTATGGAATGGATGCACCCCATCACTACATGATGTCACATCAAGGTCCCCCACCCCCACCATTACCTCGTCACTTAGATGCATATCCACCACCACCACCTCCACCACCTCCCAGGAGCAGAGACAGAGACCGAGACCGAGATAGGGACAGGAGAGATAGAGAGAGAGAAAGAGATAGAGACAGAAGGCTGGTATGTATTGGTCACAATACCTTGTAAATAATAGTGATTGTAATGTGTTAGTGCCAACGATCCAATCAGCCTTGATCTTTACCATGCAAGGCAAAGTGTAGTCTAACTTGTAGTAAGACCTTGGATCTATGCTTTGGGGGTTGCTGAATAAAGCTCACATGTCATGAGTACCTATGTCTAGGCAGGCTAACACCCTTAGTAGTGACCTTCAGTTACCTTTACAGTAAGCAGAAGAGCCTAAGGAGTCTAACAGCTAGACTAGGCAAAGTGCTCTTTCCCTGCTGTGGTAGTGTTGAAACAAAAAACAGAAATTTTCATCAGATATGTAATGCAGATTTCTTATCTGCAGGTCAACCCTTTCCCCGTTGTTGTCAATGCTCTGGTTAAGACCACAACTGTCATGCTTTTCAAATTCACTTTGTCAGGTTTTTAAATACTGTCAACATACCTCAAACAAACCTTGTGAAAAATAAAGAAGTGTATTATGTGGGTTCATAGTTTGCTGAGGTAACTTTTCTTCTTCGCCTGTCGTTATTTATCATTTTTTTCTTTTCTTTATCTTTTTCACAGAGTTACGATTCCAGATCTCATGCAGTAGCATGTGATGATTTTGTACGTAGAACACAGGGCGGTGAAAGTCGTCGTAGCGGAGGAAGTAGCAGTAGCCGATACAGTCGTAGATAATTTAAAAATATAAATATTGGTGCAATGCCAGTGTATGTAGTTATTTTTGCAATTCAGAGAGTTTATAAGTGTAGTGTTTTAGTATTTCTCTTCATCTGATGTTGGAGAAAGTAAATCATGCTGTTTAAATGATTGTTGTACAATATTTCAGAGAGCACTTGTAATTTGATACTTATGACAAGAAGGTGTGCAAAAAGGGGGGTTATACGGAAAGATCAAAGCAGTTTTTTTCAAGTTGATACAAATACCATCTAAAACGCAAATACTGTAGTCGAAAGGACGTTATCAGGGTCCATGTCAGGTTGGTTCTCTAAGGTCCTTGCATGAGAATTCACTTGTAGTGGTTTGTTCAGATTATTATTTCTCCAGGCCTGATTGCGAACTATGTTTTGTGTAGAATAAAATTCTAAGTTGATTTCTATGCCTAAATGTGAACTTTCTTTTTGTTTTGGTCAAGAGTACAATTTTTAAGTCAGCCTGCAAGACCTTTAGGGGGAACTTGTATTAATTTTACCTGAACACAATTTCAAGTCAGTTCACCAGGCCCCAGTATTAAAACTTTTGTCATTAAATGTTTGCTAGAGTACAATTTCAAATCATTTTCAGAAGCATAGCATTTAATTTGTCTAAATGTTGATAGTGCTATGTGAAAGATATTTATACTGGATGACTGATAGCACAATCATTATCTGAAATATGTTTAAAGTCTGTGTTATGCTATAATATCTCGCCCTTTACCTTGTTGGACTCTTTCTTGGTCCTCGTGTACAAACTATTTGTAGACTGTCTACTGTATGTAACACTTGAAATGCCACTGCTTTGATCTCCAAGCACAGAACCCATATCCATGCCACCTGATAAAGCCTTCATTTGCCATATCAAAAAAATAATGATGCAACATGTTAATATACAGCTGTGTTTAATAATGTCAGCACAAGCATTGTACACATTATGGCATAGTATTTAAAGTACATACTCACGCCTCTTGGTTTGATACCCAACTATGAAGTTGAAAGTTATATTATTACTCAGTGAATCATGTCACTGATACAAAAGAGTGTATTTGGTCAATTATGCTGACCATTGATTTTGTAAAATAAAGAATTATCTTATGTTCAGTGCTAAGACTTTGTAAGTACATTCACTATACTGTCAGCTGCCACTTGCATTTTATTTTTAAACAAAAAAAAAGATATTTATCATTCCAACAACACACAAGGGTAAATGTTTTGTTCAGTGTGTTATACATTTGGTATGTTATTTTTTACTGACTTCAAATATTATCAATGAATTTTTGTTTTGTGATTTGATTGAAAAGTACTTTTTGTAAGTTATTTAGTTATGGTACTTAGATAAACTGAGTCCTAGGAGGCTTTAGTACTAAAACTAGACTGTCTGTCATCAAGTATAGTTACTTTTTATGTATGGATTATGCCCATAAATCCCTATTGTATATGGATTATGTCTGGCATGTATAACATATGAGAGATGTAGACGGTGTGTTAGAATTCAATCATAGCAAGGCCAAGTTTGGTACTGTCAAATTCAGATCAGGACAAGATGCCTGTTAGTTTTCAATACCAAACTACTGGCTGCAATTCAACGGAAGGCATACCTGTATGTATGCAGGATAGATGTATGCCAGCTAGCGTTTTAGCCTGAATATCTAGACACGTGACTATGTTTACATTTCACTAGCTTACATTTCACTTCATTTATATGCATACCTGTAGATCCATGTTTGACTAAGTATTCAGCCAAAACCATGTAGGCTGGAACAGATATGTACTTGTGACAACAAAAACAGTAGTAGATGTGATCTGTTGTAAAGTTTATGCATTGGAAAGCATTCAGCACCTTTACCATGCAAAACTAAGTGCTTGCTATGATAACTGCACCATCTCCTCACAACTCTAGTATTAATATGTTGATATTGTAATTTCCCCCGACTCAAGAAGGCAGTGTCAAACCATTAGGAAGGGATTTAAAGATGTACACAAAACTGAATTTTACTGTAATCACTTTTCAACAAATATACTTAATTTAACAATGTTTATCTTAAACCCAGACTTCTGGACTTCCTTTACAAAGAGTGCATATGAATTTTATATCTTTTTTCATGTATTGGTGCCTCATGCTGACTTCTAGCTATGCAGAGATGGAATTGGGATCAAGACTTTTGCATTTGTTATTTGTATTGTGGACATCTCATTCAAATTCTCTTGTTTGTACTGTGAATGTTTCAACTGCTGCTTCAGCCTGGTCAAATACTAGTAGCTGAACATAAAAACAGTTTACAAAATACCAGAATATTCCAGTATTTGGGGTTTATTTCCTGATTTTATTGCAGATTATACAATGTATTTTATGGTGGAAATAAAAAAAAAAAAAGAAGACATTCTTGAGAACACATGCATTTGTTTGTTTTTGTTATTTGTCTACATGTTTCTATGAAAGTTGGATAGGTTGACATATGACACATTCATGCACCACCAGTAATGACGTAGAAATGTTTTACTTTCTACAGTGTATTGTGTTTGTAAATACGTGTATAGGTAGAAATTGACAAAATGGTTTTCATCAGTATATTGGCTACTTTAAAACTTGAATCTTACAACGCCATGTCTGCATATAATGTATGCATACAGTCCCTTGCAGGTTCCCAGGTCATGTCTGCATATATGCAGACAGTCCCTTCCAGGTTCCCAGGCCATGTCTGCATATATGCATACAGTCCCTTCCAGGTTCCCAGGTCATGTCTGAATATATGCAGACAGTCCCTTCCAGGTTCCCAGGCCATGTCTGCATATATGCAGACAGTCCCTTCCAGGTTCCCAGGCCATGTCTGCATATATGCATACAGTCCCTTCCAGGTTCCCAGGCCATGTCTGCATATATGCAGACAGTCCCTTCCAGGTTCCAAGGCCACCTCTGCATATATGCACACAAGTTTACTCATTTGCATACGCCCAATTTTCACCCCTACACCTCATATTTGGGTAAATTAATATTCATTTGACAAAATATATTAATGGTTGGACAAGGAAATAATAGGATTGGGTGTATGTTTTATTATTCCTTTAAAATGATAATTGTAGAGTAGGAAAAAGTCCATTGCCTAGGGAGTCTTAATTAAACGTATGAGCCCTAGTTTCTAGAAAGTTTCTAATTATATTTCAAAATAAGGTAGTACTCTTAGAGTAGGTCATATAGGGATACATATACAATACTTATCCATGTTTACCCATGTGCAATTTATTGACATTTCTGCCCCACTACAGGTAGTGCTTACTACATGTGTACTTGACCTTACAAGTGTCAAAATCACACTATTGTACTTGACCTTACAAGTGTCAAAATCACACTTTTGAACTTGACCTTACAAGTGTCAAAATCACACTATTGTACTTGACCTTACAAGTGTCAAAATCACACTTTTGAACTTGACCTTACAAGTGTCAAAATCACACTTTTGAACTTGACCTTACAAGTGGCAAAATCACACTTTTGAACTTGACCTTACAAGTGTCAAAATCACACTTTTGAACTTGACCTTACAAGTGGCAAAATCACACTTTTGAACTTGACCTTACAAGTGGCAAAATCACACTTTTGAACTTGACCTTACAAGTGTCAAAATCACACTTTTGAACTTGACCTTACAAGTGTCAAAATCACACTATTGTACTTGACCTTACAAGTGTCAAAATCACACTTTTGAACTTGACCTTACAAGTGTCAAAATCACACTTTTGAACTTGACCTTACAAGTGTCAAAATCACACTTTTGAACTTGACCTTACAAGTGTCAAAATCACAAAATTGTACATCATCCATACGTATACACTTGTTCTGTTGTATTTGCAGTGTGGTGACACTACATAGTGCTATACAGCATACTGTAAACCTAGATATTATCACTACTAGAAAATTGTGGGATTTTACAGTTCTCCGCTTCAAACGACTAATTTTTACTAATTACCAGACTGGTACATTGTGTTCATGTATAAAAAGGCATTTTAGTCACTACTTATCTTATGTTTTTGTTTTCTAACGAACTAAGCGTAAAATAAGTCTTTAGCGAAAATTTCCAGATAATCATATTACAAATGTCAATTATTTGTGTATTTGCTAAATATTCAAACCACAAATTGTCACAATTTTTAGTTGACAATTATTTTGACAAGGAATTATAAAAATTGTGTTGGGGTTATTTGAAAGTCTTTTCAATGTTTGATCGAAAATAGAATTTTGGAACACATCTCACAAGAACTTGTCAGGGTACTGTCATGATTTGGAAGAACTTGTCAGGGTACTGTCATGATTTGAAAGAACTTGTCAGGGAACTGTCATGATTTGGAAGAACTTGTCAGGGAACTGTCATGATTTGGAAGAACTTGTCAGGGAACTGTCATGATTTGGAAGAACTTGTCAGGGAACTGTCATGATTTGGAAGAACTTGTCAGGGAACTGTCATGATTTGGAAGAACTTGTCAGGGAACTGTCATGATTTGGAAGAACTTGTCAGGGAACTGTCATGATTTGGAAGAACTTGTCAGGGAACTGTCATGATTTGGAAGAACTTGTCAGGGTACTGTCATGATTTGGAAGAACTTGTCAGGGAACTGTCATGATTTGGAAGAACTTGTCAGGGTACTGTCATGATTTGGAAGAACTTGTCAGGGTACTGTCATGATTTGGAAGAACTTGTCAGGGAACTGTCATGATTTGGAAGATCTTGTCAGGGAACTGTCATGATTTGGAAGAACTTGTCAGGGAACTGTCATGATTTGGAAGAACTTGTCAGGGAACTGTCATGATTTGGAAGAAAACAAATAAGGAACACCTGAGAATTCATTATAACTATCCCATTATTGCAATGCTTTGAAATCTTTCAGTAAATAATCAGTGACAAAATAATCACTTTACTTCTTGTATCTACCCTACAATGACTGGCCCCTACTGCTACTCTATAAGGCTGGAGATACCTGTAACACACAAAATAGTCACTTCATTTCTTGTATCTACCCAACAATGGCTGGCCCCTACTGCTACTCCAGAAGGCTGGAGATATCTGTAACACACAAAATAATCATTTCACTCCTTGTATCTACCCTACAATGACTGGCCCCTACTGCTACTCCAGAAGGCTGGAGATATCTGTAACACACAAAATTTTGGCAGAAATAATCGATGACAAGTCTCTCCAAGCAATCAAAAAGTCCTGAAGGTATTCGTAACAACAGTCCTTCTGCAAGGAAAATTTTGATTAAAAAATAATTATATTATTGGCAGTATCTAAAACTATACAATGAATTTACAGCTTCTGAGCCCCCTTCTCATTAAGGAAAAACACATAAAGTAACAGACCGAGATTTAAGTTCTCTTTCACACTAGACAAAAATATACATAAAACAAAAAAACCTAGCAAGTTTTATGCAAATAGTGTTGATAGTGAGTTTTGCAACAATATAATAGTTTCAATCCAATGTAAAGTATGCATAATTAAAATACTAATTATTGCACTGACGAGTACATCTTGTATGAATTACCAGTACATCACATAAAATAATCAGACATTTACATTTCATTACTACAGATAAAATACTATGAAGTAAAAGTACTCTCGTAAGTAGCTGCTTTAGGATATCACCACACAATGTTCAGTTATGAAAAACAGTTCAATGGCTAGAGAGAAGTTACTCAATATATTGAAGGAAAGACTTGCTTTGCCTTTTGACACCCTCTCTTTTTGAATTGCAAGAAAGAAAGTCTTTACAAGCAAATAATACTATTATGAAAACAAAGGAAAACACACTGAAGTTAGGGCTACATGGGCTGTTAAGTTTGTTGGTAAATTCATTGTTTGGCATTTATTATGAGGATCAACTGGTGTGTAGGCCAAAAGGAACTTCCATTATAAATACTATGCGACATGATCTCCACTTGTACAAGTTGGTAGATATAATGGTTTATTCCTATGTATACCATGTTTGTTTTCCTGCAAATTGATGAAAAAAGAGAAATGTTACTGTTATTTTACATATTTACAGATTCCCCCCTTTTCTGAGAAAATAGTTACTATACAATTACTAAGATATGGTATTGATAGGGTAATGGGAGACCTTTTCATGTAGTATCTCGTGTGTCTACTTCATTGTAAGATGATGTTTAGAATTTCGATTTTGTACATGCATGTTATATACCACTAGAAAGGTTATGAAATGAACATTCAAAATAATTGTCATATTCTCCAGTGCTGTGTTTATTTTTGTCACATGACAACTGTAAATACACACAGTCACAAAACCAAAATTTCCAAGTAAAAGCCTCTGAAACAACTAATCAGTGAATCAATCAGAGCTTCACTAAATTCAAAAAAATATTGGCATCTTCATTTTATCCTTTTTGGATACCAGACATTATTTCTGGACAGCTAAATTATTTACTGACAGTAGCAAAGACAATAAGTGAAACACACATTATGCATATTAACACATTTTTTGCTTTTACTATACTACTGTAAATTATCTTTAGTTCTGTTAATAATGTCTACTTTAGCATTCAAAATTCAAAATGAACTAATCCTTCCTATTTTCCAATGTCCATAGGAATGAGAATCAATAATGGTGGCTCACCTCTACTTTCTTTTGTTGAGTTTAGTTGTTTATCTTGAA